>NC_092040.1:89443184-89647043 GCF_003086295.3 Arachis hypogaea
CATGATTAGCTGTACTCTACCATATGTGTAATAGGTAGTATCCTATTGAATCTCCTTTTGTGATCAGACAGTATCTGGCATTGCATAGCCAACTAGTTGTGACTTGGATCCATAGGATAAACCAATCCATTATCAACCGTTCTATGAAGATATCAAAAAAATTGTTTGATTCCACTCCAATGTCTTCTGGTTGGAGGGAACTATATCTTGCTAGTAATTCACCGCGAATGATATGTCAGGTCGCGTATTATTAGCAAGATACATTAGCGCTTCAATGGCACTAAGATATGGTACTTCAGGACCAAGGATATCTTCATTCTCTTCTTTAGGACGGATTGATCTTTTTCCACATCTAAAGATCTTACAATATGGCTAATGGATGACATCATATAAAATCTTTGACTTTCTGTTATTTGGATAATAAAGATCTATCTTTATGCCTTCAGCGGAACAATTATCTTCCAAGATCTTCATCTCAAACTCTTCTTTAGAGTTTTTATAATGTTGAATCTCTTCAGGAGTCCCAAGATATTAAATCATCAACGTATACAGCAATTATATGAATCCAGATCAATCTTAGAAAACACATAGACGATATCATATCTTGAATCCATTTTGCCAGTACTCAGTAAGACGATTATACCACATCGTCCAGATTGCTTAGACCATATAAAGATCTTTGCAATTTGACTGAGTATAACCCTTGCGAATATTCATTGGATGGTTAAATATCTTTAGTCCTTCAGGGACTTCCATATAGATATCCCGATCTAATGAGCCGTATAAATAGGCTGTTACCACATCCATTAAATGCATATGTAGTTTATGATATGCAGATAAACTAACCAAATAACGCAATGTTATCGCATCCACTACAGGGGAATACGTTCTTCATAATCTATACCGGCCTTTGTGAAATCCTTGTGCCACAAGTCGGGCTTTGTAGCGCACAACTTCATTTCTCATTTTGTTTTCTCATAAATACCATCGTATCCAACAGGTTTACATCTGCAGGTGTACGAACTACAGGTCAAAGACTTCACGTTTGCAAGTGAGTCTAATTGAGCCTTCATGGCTTCTTCCCATTTGGCCAATCATTTCTTTGTCAACATTCTTCGACTGATCTTGGCTCAAGATCCTTATTTTCATGCATGATATTTAATGCCACATTATATGCAAATATTTCATTGACAATTGTCTTACTTCGGTCTCATTGCATTCCTGTAAAGACATAATTTATCGAGATCTCGTCATTTTCACAATTTTCAGGTACCTGAACGTCTTCTGGCGTTAAAATCATATCAGAATTTTGGACAACTACAGGTGTCTCTACTATGTCTTTTCAACAGGAATAGTATTCACCTCTTTTCGCTTTCGATGATTTTTGTCTTTGAACCGACAGGCCTGCCACGCTTCTGGCGTATATTTGCTTTGGTGGCAATTTTTCTAACAGGGACATCAATTCGAATTGGGGCATTTTCCGCTGGTATATAAGATTTGGTTATGCTCTTTGTATCGGAAAATGCATCAGGCAATTCACTTGCTATTCTTTGCAAATGTATAATCTTTTGAACTTCTAGTTCACATTGCCCTGATCGAGGATCTAAATGCATCAACGATGATGCATTCCAATTAAGTCCCTTTTCGGGAAGCTTATTCTCTCCCCCTAATGTTGGAAATTTTGATTCATCAAAATGACAATTGATGAGCGGATGATTTATACGCTTTTTGGCATTGTTTTCACTATGTTTTTAGTATATTTTAGTTAGTTTTTAGTATACTTTTATTAGTTTTGGTTAAAATTCACTTTTCTGGACTTTACTATGAGTTTGTGTGTTTTTCTGTGATTTCAGGTATTTTCTGGCTGAAATTGAGGGTCCTGAGCAAAAATCTGATTTAGAGGCTGAAAAGGACTGCAGATGCTGTTGGATTCTGACCTCCCTGCACTCGAAGTGGATTTTATGGAGCTACAGAAGCCCAATTGACACGCTCTCAACGGCGTTGGAAAGTAGACATCCTGGGCTTTCCAGCAATGTATAATAGTCTATACTTTTCCCGAGATTTGATGGCCCAAACCGGCGTTGCAAATCAGCCTCAGAATTCCCAGCGTTTAACGCTGGAACTGGAATAAAAATTGGAGTTAAACGTCCAAACTGGCATGAAAGCTGGCGTTTAACTCCAGAAAAAGTCTCTACACATGAAAGCTTCAATGCTCAGCCCAAGCACACACTAAGTGGACCCAGAAGTGGATTTTTACGTCATTTACTCATTTCTGTATACCCTAGGTTACTAGCTTACTATTAATAGGATCTTTTGACATTGTATCTGTACCTCATGACACTTTACACGTTTCTTTGTGTACTTCCTACGGCATGAGTCTCTAAACCCCATGGTTGGGGGTGAGGAGCTCTGCTGTGTCTGATGGATTAATGCAATTACTACTGTTTTTCATTCAATCATGCTTGCTTCCATTCTAAGATATCACTTGTTCCTAACCTGATGAATGTGATGATCCGTGACACTCATCATCATTCTCAACTATGAACGTGTGCATGACAACCACCTCCGTTCTACCTTAGATTGAGTAGATATCTCTTGGATTCCTTAATCCGAATCTTCGTGGTATAAGCTAGAACTGATGGCGGCATTCAAGAGAATCCGGAAGGTCTAAACCTTGTCTGTGGTATTCTGAGTAGGATTCAATGATTGAATGACTGTGACGAGCTTCAAACTCGCGATTGTGGGGCGTTAGTGACAGACGCAAAAGAATCACTGGATTCTATTCCGACATGATCGAGAACCGACAGCTGGATAGCCGTGCCGTGACAGGGTGCGTTGAACATTTCCACTGAGAGGATGGGAGGTAGCCACTGACAACGGTGAAACCCTTGCATACAGCTTGCCATGGAAGGAGCCTTGCGTGCTTGAAGAAGAAGACAGTAGGAAAGCAGAGATTCGGAAGATGGAGCATCTCCAAAACCTCAACCTGTTCTCCATTACTGCAAAACAAGTACTTATTTCATGTTCTTTTACTTTTCACAATCAACCCTGATAATTATTGATATCCTGACTAAGAGTTACAAGATAACCATAGCTTGCTTCAAGCCGACAATCTCCGTGGGATCAACCCTTACTCACGTAAGGTATTACTTGGACGACCCAGTGCACTTGTTGGTTAGTTGTGCGGGATTGCAAAATGTGATTGCAATTTCGTGCACCAAGTTTTTGGCGCCGTTGCCGGGGATTGTTCGAGTTTGGACAACTCACGGCTTATCGTGTTGCTTAGATTAGGACTATTTTATTTTAGTTGGTTTAGAGTCTTTTATTTGAGTTTAGTTTCATATTTTAAGTTTGGTGTCAATTGCATGCTTTTGTTTTTCTTTTAATTTTCGAATTTGCATGTCCTTAGTCCCTTTTTGATCTTTAAAAAATTCTAGGTTTGGTGTCTTCCTTGTGTTTTCCTTTAGGTTTTCAAAAATTAGTGTTTGATTTTCTAAAAATTTTAAGTTTGGTGTCATTCTGTTGTTTTTCTCTTTCCTCATTTCAAAAAAAAAAATCAAATCTTTTTCAAAATAATTTTCAATCATATCTTTTTAATTGCCAATTCCAAAATCTTTTTAATTAGTTGATTGATTTAGTTTCCAATTTGCTTTGATTTTATTTTCTTTTAGTTTTCGAAATTTTATTTTATTTTCCTTTTGTTTTATTTTATTATTTTCGGTCATTTTTAAAAAAATAATCTACTTGCAATCCATATCATTTCCCTTTCTCCATCATGGACCTAAGTGGAATTGAGCAGTCCAGAAGGACTTTGGGGTCATATGCTAACCCCATTACAGCTGCATATGGGAGTAGCATCTGTATACCTCCCATCAAAGCAAGCAGCTTTGAGCTAAACCCTCAACTCATTATCATGGTGCAGCAAAATTGCCAGTATTCCGGTCTTCCAGGAAGAACCTACTGAGTTTCTGGCACAATTCTTACAACTTGCTGACACAGTACGTGATAAAGAGGTGGATTAGGATGTCTACAGATTATTACTGTTTCCATTTGCTGTAAAAGATCAAGCTAAGAGATGGTTAAATAACCAACCTACAGCAAGCATAAAGACATGGAAACAGTTATCAGACAAATTCCTGAATTAATTTTACCCTCCAAAAAGGATGACACAGCTAAGGCTGGACATCCAAGGCTTTAAACAAGAGGATAATGAATCCCTTTATAATGCCTGGGAGAGGTATAGAGGTATGCTAAGAAAATGGCCCTCTGAAATGTTTTCAGAGTGGGTACAGTTAGACATCTTCTACTATGGGCTTACAGAAAAAGCTCAGATGTCTCTAGACCACTCAGCTGGTGGATCTATACATATGAGGAAGACGATTGAGGAGGCTCAAGAGCTTATAGATACTGTTGCTAGAAATCAACATTTGTACTCTAGCAATGAGTTCTCTACAAAAGAAGAAGTTATGGCAGTAGCCACTGATCCTAATCCTCAAGAACAGATGGTTGAGCTTAATCAGCAATTACACCTGATGACAAAACCGTTAGCAGAATTTAAAGAGATGCTCCAAGAAACTAAAACTGCTAACAAGAACATAGAATCACAGTTGAATCAGGCAAAACAGCAGTTATCTAAACAGATAACAAAAGAATGCCAAGCAGTTCAACTGAGGAGTGAGAAGACATTGAATAACACTGCTCAAAGTAGCAAAAAGCCAATAAAGGAACAATTGACAGAGGATAGCCAAACCACTATCCAAAATCCCTCTGAGGACAGTAAGAGCCCAGAGAGGAATACTCTTGGCGTTCAAACGCCAGAAAAGGGGGGAAAGTTGGCGTTAAACGCCCATTCCCTGCCCAGTTCTGGCATTCAAACGCCAGAAAAGGGGGAAAAGTTGGCGTTAAACGCCCATTTTCCACCCAACCCTGGCGTTCAAACGCCAATGGGGAATCAGACACCTGAGAGTGCTGATAGTAACCCCTCTAAAAAGGCTTCTCCAACCACTTCTGTAAGGAATAAACCTGCAGCAACTAAGGTTGAAGAATATAAAGCCAAGATGCCTTATCCTCAGAAACTCCGCCAAGCGGAGCAGGATAAGCAATTTGCCCGCTTCGCAGACTACCTAAGGACTCTTAAAATAAAGATTCTGTTTGCAGAGGCACTTGAGCAAATACCTTCTTATGCTAAGTTCATGAAAGAGATCTTAAGTCATAAGAAGGATTGTTGAGAAACTGAAAAAGTATTTCTCACTGAAGAATGCAGTGCAGTCATTCTGAAAAGCTTACCAGAAAAGCTTCAAGATCCAGGAAGCTTTATGATACCATGCACATTAGAAGGTGCTTGCACCAAGACAGCCCTGTGTGACCTTGGAGCAAGCATCAATCTAATACCTGCATCCACTATCAGAAAGCTTGGGTTGACTGAAGAAGTCAAACCAACCCGGATATGCCTCCAACTTGCTAATGGCTCCATTAAATATCCATCAGGCATAATTGATGACATGATTGTCAAGGTTGGGCCATTTGCCTTTCCAACTGACTTTGTAGTGCTGGAAATGGAGGAGCACAAGAGTGCAACTCTCATTCTAGGAAGACCTTTCCTAGCAACTGGACGGACCCTCATTGATGTCCAAAAAGGGAAATTAACCCTGAGAGTCAATGAGGATGAGTTCAAGTTGAATGTTGTCAAAGCTATGCAGCATCCAGACACATCAAATGACTGCATAAGCACTGATATTATTGACTCTTTGGTGGAGGAGGTCAATATGACTGAAAGTCTTGAATCAGAGCTAGATGACATCTTTAAAGATGTTCAGCCTGATCTGGAGGAACTAAAGGAAATAAAAGAAATTCTGAAAATTCCTCAAGAAGAAGATAAACCTCCTAAACCAGAGCTCAAGCCACTACCACCATCCCTGAAATATGCATTTCTGGGAGAAGGTGACACTTTTCCAGTGATCATAAGCTCTGCTTTAAATCCACAGGAAGAGGAAGCACTAATTCAAGTGCTAAGGACACACAAGACAGCTCTTGGGTGGTCCATAAGTGATCTTAAGGGCATTAGCCCAGCAAGATGCATGCACAAGATCCTATTGGAGGATGATGCTAAGCCAGTGGTTCAACCACAAAGGCGGCTAAATCCAGCCATGAGGGAGGTGGTGCAGAAAGAGGTCACTAAGTTACTAGAGGCTGGGATTATTTATCCTATTTCTGACAGCCCCTGGGTGAGCCCTGTCCATGTTGTCCCCAAGAAGGGAGGCATAACAGTGGTTCATAATGAAAAGAATGAACTGGTTCCTACAAGAACTGTTACAGGGTGGCGTATGTGTATTGACTACAGAAGGCTCAATACAGCCACCAGGAAGGATCATTTTCCTTTACCATTCATAGACCAAATGCTAGAGAGACGGGCAGGTCATGAATATTACTGCTTTTTAGATGGCTATTCAGGTTACAACCAAATTGCAGTAGATCCTCAGGACCAAGAGAAAATAGCATTTACATGTCCTTCTGGAGTATTTGCCTACAGAAGGATGCCTTTTGGTCTGTGCAATGCACCTACAACCTTTCAGAGGTGCATGCTCTCTATCTTCTCAGATATGGTAAAGAAATTTCTGGAAGTCTTTATGGATGACTTTTCAGTATTTGGAGACTCATTCAGCTCCTGCCTTAACCATCTAGCACTTGTTCTGAAAAGATGCCAAGAGACTAACCTGATTTTAAACTGGGAAAAATGTCACTTTATGGTGACTGAAGGAATTGTCCTTGGGCACAAAATTTCAAGCAATAGAATAGAGGTGGATAAGGCAAAGGTAGAGGTAATTGAAAAATTACCACCACCTGCCAATGTTAAGGCAATCAGAAGCTTTCTGGGGCATGCAGGATTCTACAAAAGGTTTATAAGGGATTTTTCAAAAATTGCCAAACCTCTGAGTAATCTGCTAGTTGCTGACACTCCATTTATTTTTGATAATGAGTGTCTGCAGGCGTTTGAGACTTTAAAAGCTAAGCTGGTCACAGCACCAGTCATCTCTGCACCAGACTGGACATTACCATTTGAACTAATGTGTGATGCCAGTGACCATGCCATTGGTGCAGTATTGGGACAGAGGCATGGTAAGCTTCTGCATGTCATTTATTATGGCAGCCGTATTCTAAATGATGCACAGAAGAACTACACAACCACAGAAAAGGAGTTACTTGCACTGGTTTATGCCATTGACAAGTTCAGATCTTATTTAGTAGGAACAAAAGTGATAGTGTAGGCTGACCATGTTGCTCTTAAATATCTACTCACAAGGCAGGATTCAAAACCCAGGCTCATAAGATGGGAGTTGCTTCTGCAAGAGTTTGATATAGAAATAAGAGACAGAAAAGGGACAGAGAATCAAGTAGCTGATCACCTGTCAATGATAGAACCAGTAGCAGGAGCATCCCTCCTTCCTACTGAGATCTCTGAAACCTTTCTAGATGAGCAATTGTTTGCTATTCAGGAAGCTCCGTGGCTTGCAGACAGTGCAAACTATAAGACTCAAGGTTCTCCTTCTGTAACCATGGAGAGGAAGAATGAAGAGCTTCTCTCAAAATAGAGTCAAACAGAGCCCCCACAGTCAAACTCTAAGTTTGGTGTTGGGAGGCCACCACCAACTTCTAAGTTTGGTGTTGAACCCCCACATTCAAACTCTAAGTTTGGTGTTGGGAGGTTCCAACATTGCTCTGAACATCTGTGAGGCTCCATGAGAGCCCACAGTCAAGCTACTGACATTAAAGAAGCGCTTGTTGGGAGGCAACCCAATGTTATATTTATTATTTTCCTTTGTTATTTTATGTTTTCTATAGGTTGATGATCCTAGGAAGTCACAAATTCAATTGAAAAAGCAGAAACAGAATGAAAAACAGGAAGAAAAATAGCACACCCTGGAGGAAAACCTTGCTGGCGTTTAAACGCCAGTAAGGGCAGCAAATAGGCGTTTAACGCCCAGTCTGGCACCATTCTGGGCGTTTAACGCCAGAAAGGGGCACCAGACTGGCGTTAAACGCCAGGAATGGGCACCAAGCTGGCGTTAAACACCAGAAATGGGCACCAGCCCGGCGTTTAACGCCAGGATTGGCAGAAGGAGCATTTTTGCTCGCCACTTGGTACAGGGATGAATTATCCTTGACACCTCAGGATCTGTGGACCCCACAGGATCCCCATCTACCCCACCATTCTCTCTCTTCTTTCTTCTTTTGCTCGAGGACGAGCAAACCTTCTAAGTTTGGTGTGGTAAAAGCGTTGCTTTTTGTTTCTCCATAACCATTTATGGCACCTAAGGCCGGAGAAACCTCTAGAAGGAGGAAGGGGAAGGCAAAAGCTTCCACCTCCGAGCCATGGGAGATGGAGAGATTCATCTCAAGGGATGCACTTTCCTCCACAAAACTATTGGGAGCAAATCAACACCTCCCTAGGAGAATTGAGTTCCAACATGGGACAACTAAGGGTGGAGCACCAAGAACATTCCATCCTCCTCCATGAAATTAAAGAAGATCATAGAATCATGAGAGAGGAGCAACAAAGGCAAGGAAGAGACATTGAGGAGCTCAAGCACTCCATAAGATCTTCAAGAGGAAGAACAAGCCGCCATCACTAAGGTGGACCCGTTCTTTAATCTCCTTGTTCTTTATTTTCTATTTTTCGAATCTTTATGCTTATGTTTATCCATGTTTGTGTCTTATTACATGATCATTAGTATCTTAGTGTCTATGCCTCAAAGCTATGAATGTCCTATGAATCCATCACCTCTCTTAAATGAAAAATGCTTTAATCACAAAAGAACAAGAAGTACAGGATTTCGAATTCATCTTTGAAACTAGTTGAATTAGTTTGATGTGGTGACAATGCTTTTTATTTTCTGAATGAATGCTTAAACAGTGCATATGTCTTTTGAATTTTTTGTTTTAAGAATGTTAAAATTGTTGGCTCTTGAAAGAATGATGGAAAAGGAGAACTGTTATTAAGGATCTGAAAAATCATCAAAGTTATTCTTGAAGCAAGAAAAAGCAGTGAATACAAAAAAAAAGAGAAAAAAAACGAAAAGAAAAGAAAGAGAAAAAGAAAAGAAAAAAATAAAGTTGTGATCCAAGGCAAAAAGAGTGTGCTTAAGAATCCTGGACACCTCTAATTGGGGACTCTAGCAAAGCTGAGTCACAATCTGAAAAGGTTCATCCAATTATGTGTCTGTGGCATGTATGTATCCGGTGGTAATACCGGAAGACAGAGTGCTTTGGGCCACGGCCAAGACTCATAAAGTAGCTATGTTCAAGAATCATCATACTTCACTAGGAGAAACAATAACACTATCTGAGTTCTGAGTTCCTATAGAGGCCAATCATTCTGAACTTCAAAGGATAAAAGTGAGATGCCAAAACTATTCAGAAGCAAAAAGCTACTAGTCCCGCTCATCTAATTGGAGCTTAGTTCCTTTGATATTTTGGAGTCTATAGTATATTCTCTTCTTTTTATTCTATTTTGATTTTTAGTTGCTTGGGGACAAGCAACAATTTAAGTTTGGTGTTGTGATGAGCGGATGATTTATACGCTTTTTGGCATTGTTTTCACTATGTTTTTAGTATATTTTAGTTAGTTTTTAGTATACTTTTATTAGTTTTTGGTTAAAATTCACTTTTATGGACTTTACTATGAGTTTGTGTGTTTTTCTGTGATTTCAGGTATTTTCTGGCTGAAATTGAGGGTCCTGAGCAAAAATCTGATTTAGAGGCTGAAAAGGACTACAGATGCTGTTGGATTCTGACCTCCCTGCACTCGAAGTGGATTTTATGGAGCTACAGAAACCCAATTGACGCGCTCTCAACGGCGTTGGAAAGTAGACATCCTGGGCTTTCCAGCAATGTATAATAGTTCATACTTTGCCCGAGATTTGATGGCCCAAACCGGCGTTGCAAATCAGCCTCAGAATTCCCAGCGTTTAACGCTGGAACTGGCATAAAAATTGGAGTTAAACGCCCAAACTGGCATGAAAGCTGGCGTTTAACTCCAGAAAAAGTCTCTACACATGAAAGCTTCAATGCTCAGCCCAAGTACACACTAAGTGGACCCAGAAGTGGATTTTTACGTCATTTACTCATTTCTGTATACCCTAGGTTACTAGCTTACTATTAATAGGATCTTTTGACATTGTATCTGTACCTCATGACACTTTACACGTTTCTTTGTGTACTTCCTACGGCATGAGTCTCTAAACCCCATGGTTGGGGGTGAGGAGCTCTGCTGTGTCTTGATGGATTAATGCAATTACTACTGTTTTTCATTCAATCATGCTTGCTTCCATTCTAAGATATCACTTGTTCCTAAACCTGATGAATGTGATGATCCGTGACACTCATCATCATTCTCAACTATGAACGTGTGCCTGACAACCACCTCCGTTCTACCTTAGATTGAGTAGATATCGCTTGGATTCCTTAATCCGAATCTTCGTGGTATAAGCTAGACCTGATGGCGGCATTCAAGAGAATCCGGAAGGTCTAAACCTTGTCTGTGGTATTCTGAGTAGGATTCAATGATTGAATGACTGTGACGAGCTTCAAACTCGCGATTGTGGGGCGTTAGTGACAGACGCAAAAGAATCACTGGATTCTATTCCGACATGATCGAGAACCGACAGCTGGATAGCCGTGCCGTGACAGGGTGCGTTGAACATTTCCACTGAGAGGATGGGAGGTAGCCACTGACAACGGTGAAACCCTTGCATACAGCTTGCCATGGAAGGAGCCTTGCGTGCTTGAAGAAGAAGACAGTAGGAAAGCAGAGATTCAGAAGATGGAGCATCTCCAAAACCTCAACCTGTTCTCCATTACTGCAAAACAAGTACTTATTTCATGTTCTTTTACTTTTCACAATCAACCCTGATAATTATTGATATCCTGACTAAGAGTTACAAGATAACCATAGCTTGCTTCAAGCCGACAATCTCCGTGGGATCGACCCTTACTCACGTAAGGTATTACTTGGACGACCCAGTGCACTTGCTGGTTAGTTGTGCGGGATTGCAAAGTGTGATTGCAATTTCGTGCACCAACAATCCACAAACCGGACTTTAAATACTTCTCCAGTTTGTATCTCAAGATACCTCATTATAAAGGGAGAATCATATCCAACATATATCCCCATATTTCTTTGGGGTCCCATTTTGGTGCGATTAGGTGGTGCAATGGAAACATATATCGCACATCCGAATATTCTTAAATGGAAAACATTTGGCTGCTGGCCAAAAGCTAATTGCATAGGAGAGAACTGATGGTAACTCGTTGGCCTCAAACGAATAATTGCTGCGGCATATAAAATAGCATGCCCCCAAACCAAGGTTGGGAGATTTGTTCTCATAAGTAAGGGTCTAGCAATTAATTGGAGGCGTTTAATAAGTGATTCTGCTAACCCATTTTGTGTGTGAACATAAGCTACTGGATATTCAACACTTATTCCATTATCCATACAATAAGCATCAAAAGCTTGGGAAGTAAATTCACTAGCATTATCAAAACGAATTGCTTTGATTGGATTTTCTGAAAATTGTGCTTTTAATCGAATAATTTGAGCAAGTAATCTCGCAAACGTCAGGTTGCAAGAAGATAATAAGCACACATGTGACCATCTCGAAGATGCATCTATTAGGACCATAAAATATCTAAAAGATCCACATGGTAGATGGATAGGTCCACATATATCGCCTTGAATTCTGCCCTATTCTAGCGTCAAATGCCAGAAACAAGTTGCAAAGCAGAGTTAAATGCCAAAAACAAGTTACAAACTGGCGTTTAACTCCAAGGAAGACCTCTACACGTGAAAGCTTCAATACTCAGCCCAAGCACACACTAAGTGTGCCCCGGAAGTGGATTTCTGCAATTAGACTTATTTCTGTAACCCTAGTAACTAGTTTAGTATAAATAGAATCCATTGGCAGCATTCTTGAGATCCAGAAAGTCTAAACCTTGTCTGTGGTATTCCGAGTAGGATCTGGGAAGGGATGACTGTGACGAGCTTCAAACTCGCGACTGTAGGGCGTGGTGACAGACGCAAAAGGATAGTAGATCCTATTCCTACACAATCGAGAACCAACAGCTGATTAGCCATACGATATCTGTGCATGGTATTTTTCATCCGAGACGAGCAATCCGACAGTTGATTAGCCGTACAGAAACCGTAGAGGACCATTTTCACTGAGAGGACGGGAGGTAGCCATTGACGCCAGTGAAACCTAACATACAGCTTGCCATAGAAAGGAGTACGACTGATTGGATGAGAGCAGTAGGAAAGCAGAGATTCAGAAGGAATAAAGCATCTCCATACACTTATCTGAAATTCCCACCAATGAATAACATAAGTATCTCTATCTTTTAATTATCTAAACTCTAAAACCATTTGAATCTGCCTGACTAAGATTTACAAGATGACCATAGCTTACTTCAAGCCGACAATCTCCGTGGGATAGACCCTTACTCACGTAAGGTATTACTTGGACGACCCAGTGCACTTGCTGGTCAGCTGCATGGAGTTGTGACAAAGTGTGAGAATCACGATTAGAGCACCAAGTCTTTGGCGCCATTGTTGAGAATCACAATTTCGTGTACCAAGTTTTTGGCGCCGTTGCCGGAGATTGTTCGAGTTTGGACAACTGACGGTTTATCTTGTTGCTTAGATTAGGTAATTTTCTTCTTGTTTTAACCATTATTTTATTTTCAAAAAGTTTTCAAAAATCTTTCAAAATTTTTTTCTTTGTTTTCATTTTTCTAAAAAAATAATTTTTGAAAAATCCAAAAAAAATTAATAAAATCATAAAATCAAAAATATTTTGTGTTTCTTGTTTGAGTCTAGTGTCAATTTTTAAGTTTGGTGTCAATTACATGTTTTAAAAATTTGTGCATTTTTCGAAAAATTTTATGCATTGCATTCTTCATGATCTTCAAGTTGTTCTTGACAAGTCTTCTTGTTTGATCTTCATATTTTCTTGTTTTGTGTCTTTTGCTGTTTTTCATATGTATTTTTGCATTCATAGTGTCTAAGCATTGAAAATTTCTAAGTTTGGTGTCTTGTATGTTTTCTTTTCTTGAAAATTTTTCAAAAATAAGTTCTTGATGTTCATCTTAATCTTCAAAGTATTCTTGGTGTTCATCTTGACATTCATAGTGTTCTTGCATGCATCATTTATTTTAATCCAAAATTCTTTGTGTTGAGTCATTTTGTAGTTTTTCTCTTTCCTCATTAGATTAAAAAAAATCAAAAAAATATCTTTCCCTTATTTTCCTCATAATTCTCGAAATTTTGGATTGACTTAGTCAAAAGTTTTTAAAATTTAGTTGTTTCTTGTTAGTCAAGTCAAGATTTCAATTTCAAAAATTTATCTTTTCAAATCTTTTTCAAAAATCAATTCTTTTTCATTTTTTCTTAAAACTTTCGAAAATTTTAAAAATTATTTTTCAAAATCTTTTTCTTAATTTCATTTCAATTTTTCAAAAACTTTACTAACAATTAATGTGATTGATTCAAAAATTTCAAGTTTGTTACTTTCTTGTTAAGAAAGGTTCAACCTTTAAATTCTAGAATCATATCTTTTAGTTTCTTGTTAGTCAAGTCATTAACTTTAATTTTCAAAAATCAAATCTTTCTAAATTTCTTTTTCAAATCTTTTTTAAAATAAATTTCAATCATATCTTTTTAATCATATCTTTTTCAAATCATATCTTTTTTAATCAAATCTTTTTCAAAAATATATTTTTCAAAAATTTGATTTCAAAAATCTTTTCTAACTTCTTATCTTTTCAATATTGATTTTCAAATCTTTTTCAATTAACTACTTAACTTTCTTGTTTGATTTTAAAATTCTTATCTTTTTCAAAACCACCTAACTACTTTTCTCTCTCTAATTTTCTAAAATCACTTCCCTCTTTTTCAAACTTCATTTTAATTAACTAATTGTTTTTATTTTTAATTTTATTTCTTTTAATAAATTTGAATACTAACTATAAATTAAAATAAAACAAAAATATTTTTCTTTTATTTTTAAACAATTTTCGAAATTCTCTCCCTCTCATCTCTTTCTATTTATTTTCTTTATTTACTAACACTTCTCTTCTCAAAATTCGAACCCCTCCCTTCTCTGTGTTTGAATTTTTCTCTTCCCCTTCTTCTATTCTTCTTTTCTTCTACTCACATAAAGGAATCTCTATACTGTGACATAGAGGATTCCTCTTCTTTTCTGTTCTCTTCTTTTTCACATGAGCAGGAGCAGGGATAAGAACATTCTTGTTGAAGCTGATCTGGAACCTGAAAGGACTCTGAAGAGGAAGCTAAGAGAAGCTAAAACACAACACTCTGAAGAGGACTTTTGATACGTACTTTAAATGTTTGTGATATGAAGAGTTAAAGTGTTATTTAGAAGATATTAGTTTATATTTTTAGAATATTTTAATTTAATGTATTTTGATTTTGTTTATTTAATTACTAGATTGGGCCTTATGATTATGGGCTTTAGGGTTTTTCTTTGTTTTAACCTAATAAAAGGTTATAAATACCCCCTTAGCTATTGTAGTCGTAGCATAGAATGATTTAGAGGTTTTAAACCTTTTTTTGGTTTCGTGATGAAACCATGGTGTGGACAATTGAGGTTGAGGAGTCCCTCTCTTGTTGCATCGGGGAATTGGTTAGAAGGTTGAGGAGTCCCTTCGAATCAATTTCCAAATCATGGCGTTGACAAGTTAGGTTGAGGAGTCCCTTTCTTGTTGCGTCAAGAAATTAGGTAGAAGTAGAGTGATTCTCTTTGTACTCAATTTCAATCTATTATTTTTGTTTCTATTTCAATTTCAATATATCTTTTTTTTATTTAATTTCAATTCTTATCTTATTTATCCTTTTATTTCCGTATCATTTGGTATCAGAGCTCAGGTATTAGATTAATTCTTATTAATCTATATCTGTTCTTCTTTAATCAATTAAAAAAAAGAGTCCAATGTCTGTCGTATCTTTTTTTAGGTTCTTGTGTTCTTATTTTCCGTTTGCATTTCATTATTGTTTAAAAAAAATAAAAAAAGCATAAAGTGCAAAAAAAAAGGAAAAAAAAAGAAATATATATGAAAAAAGAAAAAGAAATAAATTATCTTCCTTGTAATTATTGTTCTTTTCATATACTATTTTATTCCACCTACAAGATTCGAGGATGAATCTTTTTTGAAGAGGAGGAGAATGATACGTGCTTTAAATGTTCGTGATATGAATAGTTCAAGTATTATTTAGAAGATATTAGTTTATATTTTTAGAATATTTTAATTTAATGTATTTTGATTTTGTTTATTTAGTTACTAGATTGGGCCTTATGTTTATGGGCTTTAGGGTTTTTCTTTGTTTTAACCTAATAAGAGGATATAAATACCTCCTTAGCTATTGTAGTCGTAGTATAGAATTTTTAGAGGTTTCAAAACCCCTTTTTGGTTTCGTGATGAAACCATGGTGTGGACAATTGAGGTTGAGGAGTCCCTCTCTTGTTGCATCGGGGAATTGGATAGAAGGTTGAGGAGTCCCTTCGATTCAATTTCCAAATTATGGCGTTGACAAGTTAGGTTGAGGAGTCCCTTTCTTGTTGCATCAAGAAATTGGGTAGAAAGTAGAGTGATTATCTTTGTATTCAATTTCAATCAATCCTTTATATTTCCATTTTCAATTTCAATGTATCTTTTTATTCAGTTTGAATTTTTGTCTTTATGTTTATCTTTTATTTTCGTATCATTTGGTATTAGAGCTCACGTATAAGATTAATTCTTATTAATCTATATTTGTTCTTTTTTTATCATAAAAAAAAGAGTCCAGCGTCTGTCGCACCTTTCTTTGTGTTCTTGTCTTTGTTTGCGTTTCATTATTGTTAAAAAAAGCATAAAGTAAAAAAAAAACAAAAAAGATGAAAAAAGACAAAAAAAAATTATCTTCCTTGTAATTATTGTCCTTTTCATATATTATTTTTTTCCACCTACAAGATTCGAGGACGAATCTTTTTTGAAGAGGAGGAGAATGATACGTGCTTCAAATGTTCGTGATATGAAGAGTTCAAGTGTTATTTAGAAGATATAAGTTTACATTTTTAGAATATTTTAATTTAATGTATTTTGATTTTATTTATTTAATTACTAGATTGGGCCTTATGTTTATGGACTTTAGGATTTTTCTTTGTTTTAACCTAATAAGAGGTTATAAATACCTCCTTAGCTATTGTAGTCATGGTATAGAATGATTTAGAGGTTTTAAACCTTTTTTTGGTTTCGTGATGAAACCATGGTGTGGACAATTGAGGTTGAGGAGTCCCTCTCTTGTTGCATCGAAGAATTGGTTAGAAGGTTGAGGAGTCCCTTCGAATCAATTTCCAAATCATGGCGTTGACAAGTTAGGTTGAGGAGTCCCTTTCTTGTTGCATCAAGAAATTGGATAGAAAGTAGAGTGATTCTCTTTGTACTCAATTTTAATCTATCTTTTTTATTTCTATTTCAATTTCAATGTATCTTTTTTATTCAATTTCAATTCTTGTATTGTTTATCCTTTTATGTTCCGTATTTTTGAGATTTAAAACCCCTTTTTGGTTTTGATGAGCGGATAATTTGTACGCTTTTTGGCATTGTTTTGAGTATGTTTTTACTATGTTCTAGTTGGTTTTTAGTATATTTTTATTAGTTTTTAGTTAAAATTCACTTTTTTGGACTTTACTATGAGTTTGTGTGTTTTTCTGTGATTTCAGGTATTTTCTGGCTGAAATTGAGGGACCTGAGCAAAAATCTGATTCAGAGACTAAAAAGGACTGCAGATGCTGTTGGATTCTGACCTCCCTGCACTCGAAGTAGATTTTCTAGAGCTACAGAAGCACAATTGGCGCGCTCTCAATGGCTTTGGAAAGTAGACATCCTAGGCTTTTCAGCAATATATGATAGTCCATACTTTGCCCGAGATTTGATGGCCCAAACCGGCGTTCAAAGTCACCCTCAGAATTCCCAGCGTTAAACGCCGGAACTGGCACAAGAATGGGAGTTAAACGCCCAAACTGGCACAAAAGCTGGCCTTTAACTCCAAGAAGAGTCTCTACACGAAAATGCTTCAATTCTCAGCCCAAGCACACACCAAGTGGGCCCGGAAGTGGATTTTTATGTCATTTACTCATCTTTGTAAACCTTAGGCTACTAGTTCTCTATAAGTAGGACCTTTTGCTATTGTATTTTCATCTATCTTGGTAGCTATCTTTATTATTATGCTATCTTAGATCATTGGGAGGCTGGCCTCACGGCCATGCCTAGACCTTGTTCTTATGTATTTTCAACGGTGGAGTTTCTACACACCATAGATTAAGGTGTGGAGCTCTGCTGTACCTCGAGTATTAATGCAGTTACTATTGTTCTTCTATTCAATTCCGCTTGTTCTTGTTCCAAGATATCACTTGTTCTTCAACTTGATGAATGTGATGATCCGTGACACTCATCATCATTCTCACCTATGAACGTGTGCCTGACAACCACCTCCGTTCTACCTTAGATTGAGTGCATATCTCTTGGATTCTTTAACCGGAATCTTCGTGGTATAAGCTAGAATTGACGGCGGCATTCAAGAGGATCCGGAAGGTCTAAACCTTGTCTGTGGTATTCTGAGTAGGATTCAATGATTGAATGACTGTGACGAGCTTCAAACTCGCGATTGTGGGGCGTTAGTGACAGACGCAAAAGAATCACTGGATTCTATTCCGACATGATCGAGAACCGACAGCTGGATAGCCGTGCCGTGACAGGGTGCGTTGAACATTTCCACTGAGAGGATGGAAGGTAGCCACTGACAACGGTGAAACCCTTGCATACAGCTTGCCATGGAAAGGAGTAAGAAGGATTGGATGAAGATAGTAGGAAAGCAGAGAGACGGAAGGGACCAAGCATCTTCATACGCTTATCTGAAATTCCCACCAATGAATTACATAAGTATCTCTATCTTTATCTTTATGTTTTATTCATCATCCATAACCATTCAAGTTTGCCTGACTAAGATTTACAAGGTGACCATAGCTTGCTTCATACCAACAATCTCTGTGGGATCGACCCTTACTCGCGTAAGGTTTATTACTTGGACGACCCAGTACACTTGCTGGTTAGTTGTGCGAAGTTGTGTTTATGCCATGGTGTTGAACACCAAGTTTTTGGATTATTTGAGTTGTAGTGATCACAATTTCGTGCACCAAGTTTTTGGCGCCGTTGCCGGGGATTGTTCGAGTATGGACAACTGACGGTTCATCTTGTTGCTTAGATTAGGTATTTTTCTTCAGAGTTCTTAAGAATGAATTCTAGTGTTTCAAGGTGATGTTCTTATCATCACCAAGGCTGATTGATTTTCATTAATTTAGCTCTTGAATGCAATGTCTTGCTGAAGCTTGTTCAGCCATGTCTAATTTCTTTAGACTGAAGCTTTAGACTAACATTGCATGATTCCTGGAATTCTCATTAAGAATTTTGATATTTTTTTCTTTTCACTTAATTTTCGAAAAATACAAAAAAATTACAAAATCATAAAATCCAAAAATATTTCTTGTTTGAGTTTAGAGTCTCATGTTAAGTTTGGTGTCAATTGCATGTTTCTGTTCTTTTTGCATTCATGCATGTGTCTTCATTAATCTTCAAAGTGTTCTTGATGGTTCCATTGCTCTGATTTTTAAATTCTCTTGACTTGAGTGTTTATGTGTCTCATATGCATTCTCATTTTGTCAGTGTCAGTAGTATACAAACTGCTAAGTTTGGTGTCTTGCATGCATTGTTATTTAATTTTAGTTACATTTTGATTATTAAAAATCCAAAAATATTTTTAATTTGTGTCTTTTCAAGTCAATGATACAGGGAATTAAAGATTCAGAACATTCAGCAGAGGAATTACACAGAAAAAGCTGGGCATTCAAAACGCCCAGTGAGGAAGGCAAACTGGCGTTTAAACGCCAGCCAGGGTGCCTGGCTGGGCGTTTAATGCCCAAAAGGGTAGTGCTTTGGGCGTTAAATGCCAGAATGTGCACCATTCTGGGCGTTTAACGCCAGGATGGCACAAGAGGGAAGATATTGTTTTCAAATCAATTTTTTTTTAAGTTTTCAAAATCTTTTCAAAATCAAATCTTTTTCAAATCAAATCTTTTCAATCAAATCTTTTTCAAAATCAATTTCTTTCCATTTTCAAGGATACTTGCTATCAATTGATGATTTGATTCAACATTTCAAGTATGTTGCCTTTTCTGTTGAGAAAGGTTTAATGTTTGAATCATATCTTTTCTTGTTAGCCAAGTTATTGATTTTTAAAATCAAATCTTTTTAAAAATGTTTTTCAAATCATATCTTCTCAATCACATCTTTTTAATCACATCTTTTTCAAAATAGTTTTTAATCATATCTTTTTTATTTTCTAATTTCAAAATCTTTTTCAAAAATCACTTGATTTCTTTTACACTCTTATTTTCGAAAATCAATTAGTGTTTTTCAAAATGTTTTTTTTTAAATCTCTTACCTAATTTTCGAAAATTTCTTCCCCTCTTCTCACATCATTCTATTTATGGACGAACACTATTCCTTAATGCACAATTCAAACTCCATCTCTCTTGATAAGTTCGAATTCTTCTACTTCTTCCTTCTATTTTTCTTTTCCTCTGACACCTCAAGGAATCTCTATACTGTGACATAGAGGATTCCATATTTTCTTGTTCTCTTCTCTTTCATATGAGCAGGAGCAAAGACAAAAGCATTCTTGTTGAGGCTGACCCTGAACCTGAAAGGACCTTGAAGCAAAAGCTAAGAGAAGCTAAGGCACAATTCTCTGTAGAGGACCTAACAGAAATCTTCAAAGAAGAAGAAGACATGGCAGCCGAAAACAACAACAATGCCAACAATGCAAGGAAGGTGTTGGGTGACTTTACTGCACCTACTCCCAACTTTTATGGGAGAAGCATCTCTATCCCTGCCATTGGAGCAAACAACTTTGAGCTTAAGCCTCAATTAGTTTCTCTGATGCAACAGAATTGCAAGTTCCATGGACTTCCATTGGAAGATCCTCATCAGTTTTTAGCTGAGTTCTTGCAAATCTGTGACACTGTCAAGACTAATGGGGTTGACCCTGAAGTCTATAGACTTATGCTATTCCCTTTTGCTATGAGAGACAGAGCTAGGACATGGTTGGACTCACAACCTAAAGAAAGTCTGAACTCTTAGGAAAAGCTAGTCAATGCCTTCTTGGCAAAGTTCTTTCCACCTCAAAAATTGAGTAAGCTTAGAGTGGAAGTCCAAACCTTCAGACAGAAGGAAGGAGAATCCCTCTATGAAGCTTGGGAAAGATACAAACAATTAATCAGAAAATGTCCCTCTGATATGCTTTCTGAATGGAGCATCATAGGTATTTTCTATGATGGTCTGTCTGAACTGTCCAAGATGTCTTTGGATAGCTCTGCTGGAGGATCTCTTCATCTTAAGAAGACGCCTACAGAAGCTCAAGAACTAATTGAAATGGTTGCAAATAACCAATTCATGTACACTTCTGAAAGGAATCCTGTGAACAATGGGGCTAATCAGAAGAAAGGAATTCTTGAGATTGATACTCTGAATTACTGGCTCAGAACAAAATATTGACTCAGCAAGTCAATATGATTTCTCAAAGTCTGTCTGGAATGCAAAATGCACCAGGCAGTACTAAGGAAGCTTCATCTGAAGAAGAAGCTTATAATCCTGAGAACCCTTCAATGGAAGAGGTGAATTACATGGGAGAACCCTATGGAAACACCTATAATCCTTCATGGAGAAATCATCCAAATCTTTCATGGAAGGATCAACAGAGACCTCAACAAGGTTTCAACAATAATAATGGTGGAAGAAACAGGTTTAGCAATGGCAAGCCTTTTCCATCATCTTCTCAGCAACTGACAGAGAATTCTAAGCAGAACCACTCTGACTTAGCAACCATGGTCTTTGATCTAATCAAAAACACCCAAAGTTTCATAACTGAAACAAGGTCCTCCATTAGAAATTTGGAGGCACAAGTGGGTCAGCTGAGTAAGAAAATTACTGAACTCCCACCTAGTACTCTTCCAAGCAATACAGAAGAAAATCCAAAAGGAGAGTGCAAAGCCATCAACATGGCCGAATTTGGAGAGGAGGAAGAGGCAGTGAACGCCACTGAGGAAGACCTCAATGGATGTCCACTGGCCTCCAATGAGTTCCCTAATGAGGAACCATGAGAATCTGAGGCTCCCACTGAGACCATAGAGATTCCATTGGATTTACTTCTGTCATTCATGAGCTCTGATGAGTATTCTTCCTCTGAAGAGGATGAGTATGTCACTGAAGAGCAAGTTGCTAAATACCTTGGAGCAATCATGAAGCTAAATGACAAGTTATTTGGCAATGAGACTTGGGAGGATGAACCCCCTTTGCTCACCAAAGAACTGGATGACTTGTCTAGGCAAAAACTACCTCAAAAGAGACAGGATCCTGGGAAGTTCTCAATACCTTGTGCCATAGGCACCATGACCTTCAAGAAGGCCCTGTGTGACCTAGGGTCAAGTGTAAACCTCATGCCTCTCTCTGTAATGGAGAAGCTAGGGATCTTTGAGGTGCAAGCTGCAAAAATCTCACTAGAGATGGCAGACAATTCAAGAAAACAAGCTTATGGACTTGTAGAGGATGTTCTGGTAAAAGTTGAAGACTATTACATCCCTGCTGATTTCATAGTCCTATAGACTGGGAAGTGCATGGATGAATCCATCATCCTTGGCAGACCCTTCCTAGCCACAACAAAGGCTGTGATTGATGTTGATAAAGGAGAATTGATCATTCAAGTGAATGAAGAATCCTTTGTGTTTAAGGCTCAAGGATATCCCTCTGTCACCATGGAGAGGAAGCATGAAGAGCTTCTCTCAAAACAGAGTCAAATAGAGCCCCCACAGTCAAACTCTAAGTTTGGTGTTGGGAGGCCACAACCAACTTCTAAGTTTGGTGTTGAACCCCCACATTCAAACTCTAAGTTTGGTGTTGGGAGGTTCCAACATTGCTCTAAGAATCTCTGAGGCTCCATGAGAGCCCACTGTCAAGCTACTGACATTAAAGAAGCGCTTGTTGGGAGGCAATCCAATGTTATATTTTATCTATTTTCCTTTGTTATTTTATGTTTTCTGTAGGTTGATGATCATGAGAAGTCACAAAATCAATTGAAAAAGCAAAAACAGAAAGAAAAACAGCACACCCTAGAGGAGAATTCGCTGGCGTTTAAACGCCAGTGAAGTGGTGCACGAAATTGCAATCACACTTTTGCAATCCCGCACAACTAACCAGCAAGTGTACTGGGTCGTCCAAGTAATACCTTGCGTGAGCAAGGGTCGATCCCACAGAGATTGTCGGCTTGAAGCAAGCTATGGTTATCTTGTAAATCTTAGTCAGGATATCAGAAATTATCAGGATTGATTGTGAAAAGCAAAAGAACATGAAATGATTACTTGTTTTGCAGTAATGGAGAATAGGTTGAGGTTTGGAGATGCTCCATCTTCTGAATCTCTGCTTTCCTACTGTCTTCTTCTTCAAACACGCAAGTCTCCTTCCATGGCAAGCTGTATGTAGGGTTTCACCGTTGTCAATGGCTACCTCCCATCCTCTCAGTGAAAGCGATTGCATATGCTCTGTCACAGCATAGCGGAATTCATCTGTCGGTTCTCAATCAGGCCGGAATAGAATCCAGTGATTCTTTTGCGTCTGTCACTAACGCCCCGCCTTCAGGAGTTTGAAGCACGTCACAGTCATTCAATCATTGAATCCTACTCAGAATACCACAGACAAGGTTTAGACCTTCCGGATTCTCTTGAATGCCGCCATCAATCCTAGCTTATACCACGAAGATTCCGATTAAAGAGTCCAAGAGATAACAACTTAATCTAAGGTAGAACGGAGGTGGTTGTCAGACACACGTTCATAGTTGAGAATGATGATGATTGTCACAGATCATCACATTCATCCGGATTAAGAACAAGTGTTATCTTAGAATGGAAGCAAGCATGATTGAATAAGAAACAGTAGTAATTGCATTAATCCATCAAGACACAGCAGAGCTCCTCACCCCCAACCATGGGGTTTAGAGACTCATGCCGTGGAAAGTACACAAAGAAAGGTGTAAAATGTCATGAGGTCATAAGGTCCAGATACAATGTCAAAAGATCCTATTAATAGTAAACTAGTAGCCTAGGGTGTACAGAAATGAGTAAATGACGTAAAAATCCACTTCTGGGTCCACTTGGTGTGTGCTTGGGCTGAGCAATGAAGCTTTTATGTGTAGAGACGTTTTCTGGAGTTAAACGCCAGTTCTCATGCCAGTTTGGGCGTTTAACTCCAAGTTTTATGCCAGTTCCGGCGTTTAACGCTGGAATTTCTGAGGGAGACTTTGAGCGCCGGTTTGGGCCATCAAATCTTGGGCAAAGTATGGACTATCATATATTGCTGGAAAGCCCAGGATGTCTACTTTCCAATGCCGTTGAGAGCGCGCCAATTGGGCTTCTGTAGCTCCAGAAAATCCGCTTCGAGTGCAGGGAGGTCAGAATCCAACAGCATCTGCAGTCCTTTTTGGTCTCGGAATCAGATTTTTGCTCAGGACCCTCAATTTCAGCCAGAAAATACCTGAAATCACAGAAAAACACACAAACTCATAGTAAAGTCCAGAAAAGTGAATTTTAGCTAAAAACTAATAAAAATATACTAAAAACTAACTAGATTATACTAAAAACATACTAAAAACAATGCCAAAAAGCATACAAATTATCCCCTCATCACAACACCAAACTTAAATTGTTGCTTGTCCCCAAGCAACTGAAAATCAAAATAGGATAAAAAGAAGAGAATATACTATAGACTCCAAAATATCAAGGAAACATAGTTCCAATTAGATGAGCGGGACTAGTAGCTTTTTGCCTCCGAACAGTTTTGGCATCTCACTCTATCCCCTTGAAGTTCAGAATGATTGGCATCTATAAGAACTCAGAACTCAGATAGTGTTATTGATTCTCTTAGTTGAGCATAATGATTCTTGAACATAGCTAGTGTATGAGTCTTGGCTGTGACCCAAAGCACTCTGTCTTCCAGTATTACCACCGGATACATACATGCCACAGACACATAACTGGGTGAACCTTTTCAGATTGTGACTCAGCTTTGCTAAAGTCCCCAATTAGAGGTGTCCAGGGTTCTTAAGCACACTCTTTTTGCCTTGGATCACAACTTTATTTCTTTCTTTTTCTTTTTCTTTCCTTCTTCTCCTTTTTTTTCGAAATTTTTTTCTTTTTTTTTTGTATCCACTGCTTTTTCTTGCTTCAAGAATCAGTCTAATGATTTTTAGATCCTCAATAACAGTTCTCCTTTTCCTCATTCTTTCAAGAGCCAACAATTTTTAACATTCTCAAGACAACAAATTCAAGAGACATATGCACTGTTCAAGCATTCATTCAGAAAACAAAAAGTATTGTCACCACATCAAACTAATTCAACTAGTTTCAATGATAAATTTTGAAATCCTGTACTTCTTGTTCTTTTGTGATTAAAGCATTTTTCATTTAAGAGAGGTGATGGATTCATAGGACATTCATATCTTTAAGGCATAAAATTTCAATTTTATTAATTATGAATTAAAACAAGACTCAAAAATAGATATAAAATGAGACTAGAAAAACGAAAAATAAAAACAAAACAAGGAAAAAAAAAACGCAAACATAGGCTCCTAATGATAGAGGTTTTCACAGAGTTAGGACTCAACAACCTTGATTTTGAGAAGTGGATGCTCTCTCAGCTTGAGAGGAGAACTTTTGGCGTTTCAATTCTTGGATTTCACGCCCCTGCTTCTCTTGCTCCTTCAGCAATTTGCAGAGCATGCAGTTCTGATTCTGCTGTTCTTCCTTCAGTTGCTCCATAGTCTCTTGCAGCTTGGAGATAGATGCTTCTAGGCTGGTCCAGTAGTCAATTCTTGGGAATTCAGGGAGGAATTCCTGCGCCCTCCTCTTGATAGAGTTGTCTTGCACTTGTCCTTCCATTGACTTCTTGGTGATTGGGTGTTCAATGGGTATGAACTCATCTACTCCCATCTTCACCCCAGCCTCTTTACAGAGCAAGGAAATCAAGCTTGGGTATGCCAGTTTGGCTTCAGTGGAATTCTTATTTGCAATTGTGTAGATCTCACAAGCAATCACATGATGAACCTCCACTTCTTTTCCAAGCATGATGCAATGAATCATCACTGCTCTCTTGATGGTGACCTCAGAACGGTTGCTAGTGGGCAATATGGAACGCCCAATAAAGTCTAGCCAACCTCTTGCAATTGGCTTGAGGTCTCCCCTCTTGAGTTGGTTTGGGACACCCTTTGAATTGGTTATCCACTTAGTCCCAGGGAGGCATATGTCCTCTAGAACTTGATCCAACCCTTTATCTACTCTCACCATCCTCCTATTGAAGGAGCCAGGATCATCTTGCAGTTGGGGTAGTTTGAAGATTTCTCTTATTTTGTCCAGATGGAAGTACATAACTTTCCCTCTGACCATGGTTCTGTAGGTATGGTAAGCAGTTCCAGTCATTCTCTGCTTATCTGTTAGCCACAGATTAGAGTAGAATTCCTGAACCATGTTCCTTCCAACCTTTATTTCAGGATTGGTCAGAACTTCCCATCCTCTGTTTCGAATTTGCTCTTGGATCTCCGGATATTCATCTTCTTTCAGATCAAATTTAACTTCCGGGATCACTGACCTCAGACCCATTATTTTGTAATAATGGTCTTCATGTTCTTTGGTTAAGAACTTCTCTTGATTCCAAAGATTCTTTGGATTATTCTCTTTCTTTCCTCTTGAGTTGGTTTGTTTTCCCTTAGGAGCCATGATCTTGATGAATCTTGGCTTAGTGATCACGGAAAAGCACACCAAACTTAGAGGTTTTGCTTGTCCTCAAGCAAAAAGGGAAGAAAGAAGAGAAGAGAGAGAGAGAGGAAGAGGAAATTCGAATGGTGTGGTGGAAAGAGGAAGCCAAACACGAATTTATAAGGTGAGGGGGAGAGTTTTTTCGAAAAAAAGAGAGATTTGAAAGGAGATTTGAGAAGATATGGAAAGAAATTGAGAAAAGGGTGAGTTTTTTGAAGAAGATTTGGGATTAATTTGAAATAGATTTGAAGAATGGTTTTGATTTGTGAAGATTTGAAAGTGAATGATGAAAGGTTGAAGTGCATTTATGTAGAAGAGTATGGGTAAAAAGAGGAAAGTTTGAAAAAATTTGAGTTGAAAACAAAAATGTGGTCCCCCCACCTTTCTGGCGTTAAACGCCCAGAATGGCACCCATTCTGGCGTTTAACGCCCAATTGCTACCCCTTTTGGGCGTTTAACGCCCAGCCAGGTGCCCTGGCTGGCGTTAAACGCCAGAAAGCCTTTATCACTGGGCGTTTTTCAAAACGCCCAGGATGCTGCACACCTGGCGTTAAACGCCCAGAATGGTGCCCATTCTGGCGTTTAACGCCCAAAATGGCACCATTCCTGGCGTTAAACGCCCAGAATGGTACCCATTCTGGCGTTTAACGCCCAAAATGCCCCTTACTGGCGTTTTTTCGCCAGTAAGCTCATTTTCTCTGCTTTTTGAGCTGAATCCTTCTGTAATTCTGTGAATTCCTTCATTTTTGATATTTGCCTCTGTAAGAACTAATCATATAACCTCCTAATGACTGGGTTGCCTCCCAGCAAGCGCTTATTTACTGTCTTTAGCTGGACTTTTACTGAGAATCACTCAAGTCTCAGTCTTGAGCATTCCTGCTCAAAATTGCCTTCAAGATAATGTTTGATTCTCTGTCCATTAATAATGAACTTTTTGTCAGAATCAATATCCTGAAGCTCAACATATCCATATGGTGACACTCCTGTAATCACATACGGACCCCTCCAACGGGATTTGAGTTTTCCTGGAAACAGTTTGAGCCTAGAGTTGAAGAGCAGAACTTTTTGTCCTGGCTCAAAGACTCTGGTTGACAACTTCTTGTCATGCCATTTCTTTGCCTTTTCCATATAAATTTTTGCATTTTCAAAGGCATTGAGTCTGAACTCCTCTAGCTCATTTAACTGGAGCAGTCTTTTTTCACCAGCTAACTGTGCATCCATGTTTAGGAATCTGGTTGCCCAGTAGGCTTTATGTTCCAGTTCCACAGGCAAATGACAGGCCTTCCCATATACCAGTTGGTATGGAGAGGTTCCTATAGGGGTCTTGAATGCTGTTCTGTATGCCCACAGAGCATCATCCAAGCTCTTTGCCCAATCCTTTCTTCGGGCCATCACAGTCCGTTCCAGGATTCTCTTTAATTCTCTGTTAGAGACCTCAGCTTGCCCATTTGTCTGTGGATGATACGGAGTTGCCACTTTGTGGCTAATTCCATATCTAACCATAGCAAGGTGTAGCTGTTTATTGCAGAAATGAGTGCCCCCATCACTGATTAGCACTCTGGGAATGCCAAACCTGCTGAAAATGTTTTTCTGGAGGAATTTCAGTACGGTCTTGGTATCGTTAGTGGGTGTAGCAATTGCCTCTACCCACTTAGATACATAGTCTACTGCCACCAGAATGTAAGTGTTTGAGTATGATGGTGGGAATGGCCCCATGAAGTCAATTCCCCATACATCAAACAATTCTATCTCTAATATCCCTTGTTGAGGCATGGCATATCCATGAGGCAGGTTACCAGCTCTTTGGCAACTGTCACAGTTACGCACAAACTCTCGGGAATCTTTATAGAGAGTAGGCCAGTAGAAGCCACATTGGAGGACTTTAGTGGCTGTTCGCTCACTTCCAAAATGTCCTCCATACTGTGATCCATGGCAGTGCCATAGGATCCTTTGTGCTTCTTCTCTGGGTATACATCTGCGGATCACTCCGTCAGCACATCTCTTAAAGAGATATGGTTCATCCCAGAGGTAGTACTTGGCATCTGAAATTAATTTCTTTCTCTGCACGTAGCTGTACTCTTTGGGAATGAACCTCACAGCTTTAAAATTTGCAATATCTGCAAACCATGGAGCTTCCTGAATGGCAAAGAGTTGCTCATCTGGGAAAGTCTCAGAGATCTCAGTAGAAGGGAGGGACGCCCCAGCTACTGGTTCTATTCGGGACAGATGATCAGCTACTTGGTTCTCTGTCCCTTTTCTGTCTCTTATTTTTATATCAAACTCTTGCAGAAGCAACACCCATCTGATGAGCCTGGGTTTTGAATCTTGCTTTGTGAGTAGATATTTAAGAGCAGCATGGTCAGTGTACACAACCACTTTGGATCCCACTAGATAGGATCTAAACTTGTCAATGGCATAGACCACTGCAAGTAACTCTTTTTCTGTGGTTGTGTAGTTCTTCTGTGCGTCATTTAGAACACGGCTGGCATAGTAAATGACGTGCAGAAGCTTGTTATGCCTCTGTCCCAACACTGCACCAATGGCATGGTCACTGGCATCACACATTAGTTCAAATGGCAATGTCCAATCTGGTGCAGAGATGACTGGTGCTGTGACCAGCTTAGCTTTCAGGGTCTCAAACGCCTGCAGACACTGTGTGTCAAACACAAATGGTGTGTCAGCAGCTAACAGGTTACTCAGAGGTTTTGCAATTTTTGAAAAATCCTTTATAAACCTTTCTGATTGCCTTAACATTGGCAGGTGGTGGTAATTTTTCAATTACCTCTACCTTTGCCTTATCCACCTCTATTCCCTTGCTTGAAATTTTGTGCCCAAGGACAATTCCTTCAGTCACCATAAAGTGACATTTCTCCCAGTTTAAAACCAGGTTAGTCTCTTGGCATCTTTTCAAGACAAGTGCTAGGTGATTAAGACAGGAGTTAAATGAGTCTCCATATACTGAAAAGTCATCCATGAAGACTTCCAGAAATTTCTCTACCATATCTGAGAAGATAGAGAGCATGCACCTCTGAAAGGTTGCAGGTGCATTGCACAGACCAAAAGGCATTCTCCTGTAGGCAAACACGCCAGAAGGGCAAGTGAATGCTGTTTTCTCTTGGTCCTGAGGGTCTACTGCAATTTGGTTGTAGCCTAAATAGCCATCCAAAAAGCAGTAATAATCATGGCCAGCTAGTCTTTCTAGCATTTGGTCTATGAATGGTAAAGGAAAATGATCCTTTCTGGTGGCTGTATTGAGCCTTCTGTAGTCAATACACATGCGCCACCCTGTGACTGTCCTTGTAGGAACCAGTTCATTTTTTTCATTATGAACTACTGTCATGCCTCCCTTTTTGGGAACAACTTGGACAGGGCTCACCCAGGGGCTATCAGAAATAGGATAAATAATCCCAGCCTCTAGTAATTTAGTGACCTCTTTCTGCACCACCTCCTTCATGGCAGGATTTAGCCTCCTCTGTGGTTGGACCACTGGTTTGGCATTATCCTCCAATAGGATCTTGTGCATGCATCTAGCTGGGCTAATGCCCTTAAGATCACTTATGGACCACCCAAGAGCTGTCTTGTGTGTCCTTAGCACTTGAATCAGTGCTTCCTCTTCCTGTGAATTTAAAGCAGAGCTTATAATCACTGGAAAAGTGTCACCCTCTCCCAGAAATGCATATTTCAGGGATGGTGGTAGTGGTTTGAGTTCAGGCTTGGGAGGCTTATCCTCCTCCTGAGGAATTTTCGAAAATTCCTTTGCCTCCTCTAGTTCTTCCTGATCAGGTTGAGCATCCTTGAAGATGTCCTCAAGCTCTGATTCTAGGCTTTCAGCCATATTGATCTCTTCTACCAGAGAGTCAATAATGTCAGCGCCCATGCAGTCATTTGGTGTGTCTGGATGCTGCATAGCTTTTACAGCATTCAACTTGAACTCATCCTCATTGACTCTCAAGGTTACTTCCCCTTTTTGTACATCAATGAGAGTTCGCCCAGTTGCTAGGAAGGGTCTTCCCAGAATGAGAGTTGCACTCTTGTGCTCCTCCATTTCCAGCACCACAAAGTCAGTTGAAAAGGCAAATGGCCCAACCTTGACAATCATGTCCTCAATTATGCCTGATGGATATTTAATGGAACCATCAGCAAGTTGGAGGCATATCCGGGTTGGTTTGACTTCTCCAGTCAACCCAAGCTTTCTGATAGTGGATGCAGGTATTAGATTGATGCTTGCTCCAAGATCACATAGAGCTGTCTTGGTGCAAGCACCTTCTAATGTGCATGGTATCATAAAGCTCCCTGGATCTTGAAGCTTTTCTGGTAAGCTCTTTAATATGACTGCACTGCATTCTTCAGTGAGAAACACTTTTTCAGTTTCTCTCCAATCCTTCTTATGACTTAAGATTTCTTTCATGAATTTAGCATAAGAAGGTATTTGCTCAAGTGCCTCTGCAAACGGAATCTTTATTTCAAGAGTCCTTAGATAGTCTGCAAAGCGGGCAAATTGCTTATCCTGTTCCGCTTGGCGGAGTTTTTGAGGATAAGGCATCTTGGCTTTATATTCTTCAACCTTAGATGCTGCAGGTTTATTCCTTACAGAAGTGGTTGAAGAAGCCTTGTTAGAGGGATTACTGTCAGCACTCTCAGGTGTCTGATTCTCCCCAGGCGTCTGGACGCCAGGATTGGGTGGAAATTGGGCGTTTAACGCCAACTTTTCCCCCTTTTCTGGCGTTTGAACGCCAGAACTGGGCAAGGAATGGGCGTTTAACGCCAGCTTTCCTTCCCTTTCTGGCGTTTGAACGCCAATGACATTCCTCTCTGGGCTCTTACTGTCCTCAGAGGGATTTTGAACAGTAGTTTGTTTGTCCTCTGTCAATTGTTCCTTGTTTGGCTTTTTACTCTTTTGAGCAGTGTTATTCAGGGTCTTCCCACTCCTCAATTGAACTGCTTGACATTCCTCTGTTATCTGTTTAGATAATTGCTGTTTTGCTTGATTCAACTGCAGTTCTATGCTCTTGTTAGCAACTTTAGTTTCATGGAGCATCTCTTTAAAGTCTGCTAACTGTTCTGTCATCAGGAGCAGTTGTTGATTAAGCTCAGTTATCTGTTCTTGAGGACTAGGGTCAGTAACTACAGCCATGACTTCCTCTTTTGGAGAGAACTCATTGCTAGAGTACAAATATTGGTTTCTAGCAACAGTGTCTATGAGCTCTTGAGCTTCTTCAATTGTCTTCCTCATGTGTATAGATCCACCAGCTGAGTGGTCTAAAGACATCTGAGCTCTTTCTGTAAGCCCATAGTAGAAAATGTCTAACTGTACCCACTCTGAAAACATTTCAGAGGGACATTTTCTTAGCATACCTCTATACCTCTCCCAGGCATTGTAAAGGGATTCATTATCCTCTTGTTTAAAGCCTTGGATGTCCAGCCTTAACTGTGTCATCCTCTTAGGAGGGTAAAAATGATTCAGGAATTTGTCTGACAACTGTTTCCATGTCTTTATGCTTGCTGTAGGTTGGTTATTCAACCACCTTTTAGCTTGATCTTTTACAGCAAATGGAAATAGTAATAGTCTGTAGACATCCTGATCTACCTCTTTATCATGTACTGTGTCAGCAATTTGTAAAAACTGTGCCAGAAACTCAGTAGGTTCTTCCTGTGGAAGACCGGAATACTGGCAGTTTTGCTGCACTATGATAATGAGTTGAGGATTTAGTTCAAAGCTGCTTGCTTTGATGGGAGGTGTACAGATGCTACTCCCATATGCAGCTGTAATGGGGTTAGCATATGACCCCAGAGTCCTTTTGGACTGATTGATCCCACTTAAGTCCATAATGGACAAAAGGGAAATGATAATGATTGCAAAGAGATAAATTTTGTTTTTTTTTTTTGAATTAACGAAAAAATAAAATAAAATAAAATAAAATAAAATAAAATTAAAATAAAAATTCGAAAATCAAAAAGAAAATAAGATCAAAGCAAATTGAAAACTGAATCAATTAGTTAATTAAAAAGATTTTGAAAACAGCAATTAAAAAGATATGATTGAAAAATTTTTATGAAAAAGATTTGATTTTTAAAAAGAGGAAAGAGAAAAACAACAAAAAGACACCAAACTTAAAATTTTAGAAAATCAAACACAAAATTTTCGAAAATTTTTAAGGGAAAAACACAAAGAGGACACCAAACTTAGAATTTTTATGAATCAAAAAGGGACTAAGAACATGCAAAATCGAAAATTAAAAGAAAAACAAAAGCATGCAACTGACACCAAACTTAGAATATGAAACTAGACTCAACTAAAAGACTCTAAACCAACAAAAATAAAACAGTCCTAATCTAAGCAACAAGATAAGCCGTCAGTTGTCCAAACTCAACAATCCCCGGCAACGGCGCCAAAAACTTGGTGCACGAAATTGCAATCACACTTTTGCAATCCCGCACAACTAACCAGCAAGTATACTGGGTCGTCCAAGTAATACCTTGCGTGAGCAAGGGTCGATCCCACAGAGATTGTCGGCTTGAAGCAAGCTATGGTTATCTTGTAAATCTTAGTCAGGATATCAGAAATTATCAGGATTGATTGTGAAAAGCAAAAGAACATGAAATGATTACTTGTTTTGCAGTAATGGAGAATAGGTTGAGGTTCGGAGATGCTCCATCTTCTGAATCTCTGCTTTTCTACTGTCTTCTTCTTCAAACACGCAAGTCTCCTTCCATGGCAAGCTGTATGTAGAGTTTCACCATTGTCAATGGCTACCTCCCATCCTCTCAGTGAAAGCGATTGCATATGCTCTGTCACAGCATGGCGGAATTCATCTGTCGGTTCTCAATCAGGCCGGAATAGAATCCAGTGATTCTTTTGCGTCTGTCACTAACGCCCCGCCTTCAGGAGTTTGAAGCACGTCACAGTCATTCAATCATTGAATCCTACTCAGAATACCACAGACAAGGTTTAGACCTTCCGAATTCTCTTAAATGCCGCCATCAATCCTAGCTTATACCACGAAGATTCCGATTAAAGAGTCCAAGAGATAACTACTTAATCTAAGGTAGAACGGAGGTGGTTGTCAGACACACGTTCATAGTTGAGAATGATGATGATTGTCACAGATCATCACATTCATCCGGATTAAGAACAAGTGTTATCTTAGAATGGAAGCAAGCATGATTGAATAAGAAACAGTAGTAATTGCATTAATCCATCAAGACACAGCAGAGCTCCTCACCCCCAACCATGGGGTTTAGAGACTCATGCCGTGGAAAGTACACAAAGAAAGGTGTAAAATGTCATGAGGTCATAAGGTCCAGATACAATGTCAAAAGATCCTATTAATAGTAAACTAGTAGCCTAGGGTGTACAGAAATGAGTAAATGACGTAAAAATCCACTTCTGGGTCCACTTGGTGTGTGCTTGGGCTGAGCAATGAAGCTTTTATGTGTAGAGACATTTTCTGGAGTTAAACGCCAGTTCTCATGCCAGTTTGGGCGTTTAACTCCAAGTTTTATGCCAGTTCCGGCGTTTAACGCTGGAATTTCTGAGGGAGACTTTGAGCGCCGGTTTGGGCCATCAAATCTTGGGCAAAGTATGGACTATCATATATTGCTGGAAAGCCCAGGATGTCTACTTTCCAATGCCGTTGAGAGCGCGCCAATTGGGCTTCTGTAGCTCTAGAAAATCCGCTTCGAGTGCAGGGAGGTCAGAATCCAACAGCATCTACAGTCCTTTTTGGTCTCGGAATCAGATTTTTGCTCAGGACCCTCAATTTCAGCCAGAAAATACCTGAAATCACAGAAAAACACACAAACTCATAGTAAAGTCCAGAAAAGTGAATTTTAGCTAAAAACTAATAAAAATATACTAAAAACTAACTAGATTATACTAAAAACATACTAAAAACAATGCCAAAAAGCATACAAATTATCCGCTCATCATGAAGCTAGCAAATGGGCATTTAACGCCCAGTCTGGCACCATTCTGGGCATTTAACGCCAGAAAGGGGCACCAGACTGGCGTTAAACGCCAGAAAAGGGCAAGAACTTGGCGTTAAACGCCAGAAATGGGCACCAGCCCGGCATTTAACGCCAGAATTGGCACAAAGAGCATTTTTTGCTCGCCACTTGGTGCAGGGATGACTTTTCCTTGACACCTCAGGATCTGTGGACCCCACAGGATCCCCACCTACCCTACCACTATCTCTCTTCTTCACCCATTCACCAATCACCTCAACACCTCTTCCCCAAAAACCCCTCACCTATCAAATCCCATCTTTCTCTTCACCACTCACATCCATCCTTCATAAAACCCCACCTACCTCACCATTCAAATTCAAACCACTTTCCCACCCAAACCCACCCTCTCATAGCCGAACCCAACCCCTCTCTTCACCCCTATATAAACCCATCTTCACTCATTCATTTTCACACAACCTAAACACTACTTCTTCCCTTTTGGCCGAACCACAAAGCCATTTCCATCTCCTTCATTTCTTCTTCTTCTACTCTCTTCTTTTCTCTTTTGCTCGAGGACGAGCAAACCTTTTAAGTTTGGTGTGGTAAAAGCATTGCTTTTTGTTTTTCCATAACCATTTATGGCATCCAAGGCCGGAGAAACCTCTAGAAAGAGGAAAGGGAAGGCAAAAGCTTTCACCTCCGAGTCATAGGAGATGGAGAGATTCATCTCAAGGGTGCATCAAGACCACTTCTATGAAGTTGTGGCCTTGAAGAAGGTGATCCCCGAGGTCCCTTTTAAACTCAAAAAGAGTGAATATCCGGAGATTCGACATGAGATCCGAAGAAGAGGTTGGGAAGTTCTTACCAACCCCATTCAACAAGTCAGAATCTTAATGGTTCAAGAGTTCTATGCCAATGCATGGATCACCAAGAACCATGACCAAAGTGTGAACCCAGACCCAAAGAATTGGCTTACAATGGTTCGGGGGAAATACTTGGATTTTAGTCCGGAAAATGTAAGGTTGGCATTCAACTTGCCTATGATGCAAGGAGATGAACATCCTTACACTAGAAGGGTCAACTTTGATCAAAGGTTGGACCAAGTCCTCACAGTCATTTGTGAAGAGGCGCCCAATGGAAGAGAGATTCAAGAAGAAAGCCAGTTCAATTGAGAAGGCATGACCTCAAGCCTGTGGTTAGGGGATAGTTAGAGTTTATCCAACGCTCAATCATTCCCACTAGCAACCGGTCCGAAGTTACTATAGACCGGGCTATCATGATTCATAGCATCATGATTGGAGAAGAAATAGAAGTTCATGAGGTTATATCCCAAGAACTTTATAAGGTGGCGGACAAGTCCTCTACCTTGGCAAGGTTATCCTTTCCTCATCTCATCTGTCACCTCTGTTTTTCAGTTGGAGTTGACATAGAGGGAGACATCCCCATTGATGAGGACAAGCCCATCACTAAGAAAAGGATGGAGTAAACAAGAGATCCCACTCATCATGAAATCCCTGAGATGCCTCAAGGGATGCACTTTCCTCCACAAAACTATTGGGAGCAACTGAACACCTCCTTAGGAGAATTGAGTTCCAACATGGGACAACTAAGGGTGGAGCACCAAGAACATTCCATTCTCCTCCATAAAATTAGAGAAGATCAAAGAATCATGAGAGAGGAGCAACAAAGGCAAGAAAGAGACATTGAGGAGCTCAAGCACTCCATAGGATCTTCAAGAGGAAGAACAAGCCGCCATCACTAAGGTGGACCCGTTCTTTAATTTTCTTGTTCTTTATTTTCTGTTTTTCGAAAAAATCATGCTTATGTTTATCTATGTTTGTGTCTTGTGATCATTAGTGTCTTAGTGTCTATGCCTTAAAGTTATGAATGTCCTATGAATCCATCACCTCTCTTAAATGAAAAATGTTCTTAATTGAAAAAGAGAAGAATTGCATGAATTTTGAATTTTATAACAGTTTAATTATTTTGATGTGGTGGCAATACTTTTGTTTTCTGAATGTATGCTTAAACAGTGCATATGTATTTTGAATTTATTGTTCATGAATGTTGGCTCTTGAAAGAATGATGAAAAAGGAGACATGTTACTGAGGATCTGAAAAATCATAAAAATGATTCTTGAAGCAAGAAAAAGCAGTGAATACAAAAAAAAGAAGGAGAAAAACGAAAAAAAGGGAGAAAAGAAAACGAAAAAGAAAAAAAGAGAGAAAAGAAAAAAAATAATAAAGTTGTGATCCAAGGAAAAAAGAGTGTGCTTAAGAACCCTGGACACCTCTAATTGGGGACTCTAGAAAAGCTGAGTCACAATCTGAAAAGATTCACCCAATTATGTGTCTGTGGCATGTATGTATCCGGTGGTAATTCTGGAAGACAGAGTGCTTTGGGCCACGGCCAAGACTCAATAAGTAGCTGTGTTCAAGAATCATCATACTTAACTAGGAGAATCAATAACACTATCTGGATTCTGAGTTCCTAAAGAAGCCAATCATTCTGAATTTCAAAGGATAGAGTGAGATGCCAAAACTGTTCAGAGGCAAAAAGCTAAAAGCCCCGCTCATCTAATTAATACTGATCTTCATAGATGTTTTTGGAATTCATCGTATATTCTCTTCTTTTTGTCTTATTTGATTTTCAGTTGCTTGGGGACAAGCAACAATTTAAGATTGGTGTTGTGATGAGCGGATAATTTGTACGCTTTTTGGCATTGTTTTGAGTATGTTTTTAGTATGTTCTAGTTGGTTTTTAGTATATTTTTATTAGTTTTTAGTTAAAATTCACTTTTCTGGACCTTACTATGAGTTTGTGTGTTTTTCTGTGATTTAAGGTATTTTCTGGCTGAAATTGAGGGACCTGAGCAAAAATCTGATTCAGAGACTAAAAAGGACTGCAGATGCTGTTGGATTCTGACCTCCCTGCACTTGAAGTGGATTTTCTGGAGCTACAGAAGCCCAATTGGCGCGCTCTCAACGGCGTTGGAAAGTCGACATCCTGGGCTTTCCATCAATATATGATAGTCCATACTTTGCCCGAGATTTGATGGCCCAAACCGGCGTTCAAAGTCACCCTCAGAATTCCCAGCGTTAAACGCCGGAACTGGCACAAGAATGGGAGTTAAACGCCCAAACTGGCACAAAAGCTGGCGTTTAACTCCAAGAAGAGTCTCTACACGAAAATGCTTCAATGCTCAGCCCAAGCACACACCAAGTGGGTCCGGAAGTGGATTTTTATGTCATTTACTCATCTTTGTAAACCTTAGGCTACTAGTTCTCTATAAGTAGGACCTTTTGCTATTGTATTTTCATCTATCTTGGTAGCTATCTTTATTATTATGCTATCTTAGATCATTGGGAGGCTGGCCTCATGGCCATGCCTAGACCTTGTTCTTATATATTTTCAACAGTGGAGTTTCTACACACCATAGATTAAGGTGTGGAGCTCTGTTGTACCTCGAGTATTAATGCAATTACTATTGTTCTTCTATTCAATTCCGCTTGTTCTTGTTCCAAGATATCACTTGTTCTTCAACTTGATGAATGTGATGATCCGTGACACTTATCATCATTCTCACCTATGAACGTGTGCCTGACAACCACCTCCGTTCTACCTTAGATTAAGTGGATATCTCTTGGATTCTTTAACCGGAATCTTCGTGGTATAAGCTAGAATTGATGGCGGCATTCAAGAGGATCCGGAAGGTCTAAACCTTGTCTGTGGTATTCTGAGTAGGATTCAATGATTGAATGAATGTGATGAGCTTCAAACTCGCAATTGTGGGGCGTTAGTGACAGACGCAAAAGAATCACTGGATTCTATTCCGACATGATCGAGAACCGACAGCTAGATAGCCGTGCCATGATAGGGTGCGTTGAACATTTCCACTGAGAAGATGGGAGGTAGCCACTGACAACGGTGAAACCCTTGCATACAGCTTGCCATGGAAAGGAGTAAGAAGGATTGGATGAAGATAGTAGGAAAGCAGAGAGACGGAAGGGACCAAGCATCTTCATACGCTTATCTGAAATTCCCACCAATGAATTACATAAGTATCTCTATCTTTATCTTTATGTTTTATTCATCATCCATAACCATTCGAGTTTGCCTGACTAAGATTTACAAGGTGACCATAGCTTGCTTCATACCAACAATCTCTGTGGGATCGACCCTTACTCGCGTAAGGTTTATTAATTGGACGACCCAGTACACTTGCTGGTTAGTTGTGCGAAGTTGTGTTTATGCCATGGTGTTGAACACCAAGTTTTTGGATTATTTGAGTTGTAGTGATCACAATTTCGTGCACCAGGTTTCGTGATGAAACCATGGTGTGGACAATTGAGGTTGAGGAGTCCCTCTCTTGTTGCATCGGGGAATTGGTTAGAAGGTTGTGGAGTCCCTTCGAATCAATTCGCAAACTATGGCGTTGACAAGTTAGGTTGAGGAGTCCCTTTCTTGTTGCGTCAAGAAATTGGGTAGAAAGTAGAGTGATTCTCTTTGTACTCAATTTCAATCTATCCTTTTTATTTCTATTTTCTATTTTTAATGTATCTTTTTATTCAGTTTGAATTCTTGTCTTTATGTTTATATTTTATTTCCGTATCATTTGGTATAAGAGCTCAGGTATTAGATTAATTCTTATTAATCTATATCTGTTCTTCTTTTATCATAAAAAAAGAGTCCAGTCTTTAAAGTTCTTGTATTTTTTATTTTTCGTTTGCATTTCATTATTGTTTTAAAAAATAAAAAAAACATACAGTGCAAAAAAAAGAGAAAAAAAAGAAATATATACAAAAAAAGAAATTATCTTCCTTGTAATTATTGTGCTTTTCATATACTATCCTTTTCATATATTATTTTTTTCACCTACAAGATTCGAGGACGAATCTTTTTTGAAGAGGAGGACAATGATACGTGCTTCAAATGTTCGTGATATGAAGAATTCAAGTGTTATTTAGAAGATATTAGTTTATATTTTTAGAATGTTTTAATTTAATTTGATGTATTTTGATTCTGTTTATTTAATTACTAAATTGGGCCTTATGTTTATGGGCTTTAGGGTTTCTTTATTTTAACCTAATAAGAGGTTATAAATACCTCCTTAGCTATTGTAGTCATAGCATAGAATTTTTAGAGGTTTCAAAACCCTTTTTTTGGTTTCGTGATGAGACCATGGTGTGGACAATTGAGGTTGAGGAGTCCCTCTCTTGTTGCATCAAGGAATTGAGTAGAAGGTTGAGGAGTCCCTTCGATTCAATTTCCAAACTATGGCGTTAGCAAGTAAGTTGAGGAGTCCCTTTCTTGTTGCGTCAAGAAATTGGGTAGAAAGTAGAGGGATTCTCTTTGTACTCAATTTTAATCTATCTTTTTATTTCTATTTCAATTTCAATGTATCTTTTTTATTCAATTTCAATTCTTGTATTGTTTATCCTTTTATGTTCCGTATTATTTGGTATCAGAGCTCAGGTATTAGATTAATTCTTATTAATCTATATTTGTTCTTCTTTTATCATAAAAAAAGAGTCCAATCTGTCGCGTCTTTCTTTAAGTTTTCATGTTCTTGTTTTCTGTTTGTGTTTCATTATTGTTTTGTCATCATTGTTGATTTTATTGTTTAAAAAAATAAAAAAAGCATACAATGCAAAAAAAAGAAAAGAATATATACAAAAAAAGAAAAAAAAGAAATTATCTTCCTTGTAATTTTTGTGCTTTTCATATTCTATTTTTTCCACCTACAAGATTCGAGGACGAATCTTTTTTGAAGAGGAGGAGAATGATACGTGCTTCAAATGTTCGAGATATGAAGAGTTCAAGTATTATTTAGAAGATATTAGTTTACATTTTTAGAATATTTTAATTTAATGTATTTTGATTTTGTTTATTTAATTACTAGATTGGGCCTTATGATTATGGGCTTTAGGGTTTTTCTTTGTTTTAACCTAATAAGAGGTTATAAATACCTCCTTAGCTATTGTAGTCGTAGCATAGAATGATTTAGAGGTTTTAAACCTTTTTCTGGTTTCGTGATGAAACCATGGTGTGGACATTTGAGGTTGAGAAGTCCCTCTCTTGTTGCATCGGGGAATTAGTTAGAAGGTTGAGGAGTCCCTTCGAATCAATTTCCAAATCATGGCGTTGACAAGTTAGGTTGAGGAGTCCCTTTCTTGTTGCGTCAAGAAATTAGGTAGAAGTAGAGTTATTCTCTTTGTACTCAATTTCAATCTATCATTTTTGTTTATATTTCAATTTTAATATATCTTTTTTTTATTTAATTTCAATTCTTATCTTATTTATCCTTTTATTTCCGTATCAACTTTACTGAAATTCTCGAAAAAGAAGTAGAGATGGCCGAACCCAATAACAATGGTGAAGGTGCAAGGAAGACGCTTGGTGACTTTACTGCACCAAATTTCAACTTCCATGGAAGAAGCATATCAATCCCTGCCATTGGAACAAACAACTTTGAGCTAAAGCCTCAATTTGTTTCTCTGATGCAACAAAATTGCAAGTTTTATGAACTCCCATCAAATGATCCTTTTCAGTTCTTAACTGAATTCTTACAGATCTGTGATACTGTTAAGACCAATGGAGTTGATCCTGAGGTTTACAAGCTTATGCTTTTTCCTTTTGCTGTAAGACACAAAGCTAGAACATGGTTAGACTCTCAACCTAGAGATAGCCTGAACTCTTGGGATAAGCTGGTCACAGATTTCTTAGCCAAGTTCTTTCCTCCTCAAAAGCTTAGCAAGCTTAGAGTGAATGTTCAAACCTTCAGACAGAAAGAATAGCAACTGACCAAAAAGTGTCCTTCTGAAATGCTTTCAGAATGGACCATCCTGGATATATTCTATGATGGTTTGTCTGAATTGGCTAAGATGTCATTGGACCATTCTGCAGGTGGATCTATTCACCTAAAGAAAACGCCTACAGAAGCTCAAGAACTCATTGAAATGGTTGCGAATAACCAGTTCATGTACACCTCTGAGAGGAATCCTGGGAATAATGGGACACCTCAGAAGAAGGGAGTTCTTGAAATTGATGCTCTGAATGCCATATTGGCTCAGAACAAAATATTGACTCAGCAAGTCAATATGATTTCTCAGAGTCTGAATGCATTGCAAAATGCATCCAACAGTACTAAAGAAGCATCTTCTGAAGAAGAAGCTTATGATCCTGAGAACCCTGCAATGGCAGAGGTGAATTATATGGGTGAAGCCTTTGGCAACACCTATAATCCTTCATGGAGAAATCATCCAAATTTTTCATGGAAAGATCAACAGAAGCAAGGCTTCAATAATAACAATGGTGGAAGAAACAGGTTTAGCAATAGCAAACCTTTTCCATCATCATCTCAGCAATAGACAGAGAACTCTGAGCAGAGTCCCTCTAGCTTAGCAAACATATTCTCTGATCTATCTAAGGCCACTCTCAGTTTCATGAATGAAACTAGGTCCTCCATCAGAAACTTGGAGGCACAAGTGGGCCAGCTGAGTAAAAGAGTTACTGAAACTCCTCCTAGTACTCTCCCAAGCAATACAGAAGAGAATCCAAAAAGAGAGTGCAAGGTCATAACCTTGCTTGGTGTGGCCGAACCTGAGCAAGAGGAGGAGGACGTGAATCCCAGTGAGGAAGTTGGTGAGGCTCATACAGAGACCACAGAGATTTCCTTGAATTTCCTTCTGCCATTCATGAGCTCTGATGAGTACTCTTCCTCTGAAGAGGATGAGGATATCACTGAAGAGCAAGTTGCTAAATACCTTGGAGTAATTATGAAGCTAAATGCCAAGTTATTTGGTAATGAGACTTGGGAGGATGAACTTCCATTGCTCATTAATGAACTGAATAACTTGATTAGGCAGACATTACCTCAAAAGAAAGAGGATCCGGGAAGGTTCTTAATACCTTGTACCATAGGCACCATGACCTTTGAGAAGGCTCTGTGTGACCTGAAGTTAGGCATAAACTTAATGCCACTCTCTGTAATGGAGAAACTGGGAATCTTTGAGGTACAGGCTGCCAAATTCTCATTAGAGATGGCAGACAAATCCATGAAAAAGGCTTATGGACAGGTAGAGGACGTGCTAGTAAAGGTCAAAGGCCTTTACATCCCTGTTGATTTCATAATCCTAGACACTGGAAAGGATGAGGATGAATCCATCATCCTTGGAAGACCCTTCCTAGCCACAGCAAAAGCTGTGATTGATGTGGACAGAGGAGAGTTGATCCTTCAATTGAATGAAGACTACCTTGTGTTTAAAACTCAAGGATCTCCTTCTGTAACCATGGAGAGGAAGGAAGGAAAGCTTCTCTCTATACAGAGTCAAACAAAGTTCCCACAGTCAAACTCTAAGTTTGGTGTTGGGAAGCCACAACCAAACTCTACGTTTGGTGTTGGGAGGTCCCAATAATGCTCTGAACATCTGTGAGGCTCCATGAGAGCTCACTGTCAAGCTATTGACATTAAAGAAGCGCTTATTGAGAGGCAACCCAATTTTATTTATATATGTTATTTGCTTTTTTTTTAGGTTGATGATCATGTGGAGTCACAAAAACAACTGCAAAAATTAAAGAAAAATAAAAAACAGCATTAAAAACAGCACACCTTGGAGGAGAAATTTACTGGCATTTAAACGCCGGTAAGGGTAGCAGAATGGGCGTTTAACGCCTAGTCTGGCACCATTCTGGGCGTTAAACGCCAGAAACAAGCACTAGACTAGCGTTAAACGCCAGAAAGAAGCAACAAGCTGGCGTTTAACACCAGAAAAGGAAGAAGGACTGGCGTTTAAACGCCAGAAAGAGGCAACAAGCTGGCGTTAAACGGCAGAAACAGGTTGCATCCTGGCGTTTAACGCCAGGAAAGGAATAAAAGCTGGTGTTTAACGCTAGAAACACGCAGCAATCTGGCGTTAAACGCCAGGATTGCACAGTAAGGGCGTTTTACATGCCTAAAAGGAGCAGGGATGAAATCCTTGACCCCTCAGGATCTGTAGACCCCACAGGATCCCCACCTACCCTGCCTCTCTCTCTCTCTCTCCCACTCACAAATCAAATCATATCCTCTTCCCTATATTCTCTTCATCAATCACCTCCATACCTCTTCCCTAAAAACCCCACCTACCTCACTTTAAAATTCAAACACTTTTTCCTCCCAAACCCAACCCTAATGACCGAAACCCAACCCTCCCCTCACCTTTATATAAACCCCTCACTACTCCTTCATATTCACACAACACAAACACCTTTCCCCCCTCTTGGCCGAACCACATATCACCCTCCATCTCCTCCATTTTCTTCTTCTTCCTCTTCTTTCCTTCTTCTTTTGCTCGAGGACGAGCAAACCTTTTAAGTTTGGTGTGGTAAAAGCATTGCTTTTTATTTTTTCATAACCATTTATGTCATCTAAGGCTGGAGAAACCTTCAGAAAGAGGAAAGAGAAGGCAAAAGCTTCCACCTCCGAGTCATAGGAGATGGAGAGATTCATCTCAAAGGTCCATCAAGACCACTTCTATGAAGTTGTGGCCAAGAAAAAGGTGATTCCTATGCAATTCAGCTGGAATTGTCATAGAGGAAGACATCTTCATTGAAGAGGATAAGTCCATCACTAAGAAAAGAATGGAGCAAACAAGAGAGCTCATTCATGGACCTCAACAAGAGCATGAGGAAGATCCTCATCAAGAAATCCCTGAAATGCCTCAAGGGATGCAATTTCCTCCACATAACTATTGGGAGCAACTCAACACCTCTTTGGAAGGCTTGAGTTACAACATGGACCAACTAAGGGTGGAGCACCAAGAGCACTCCATCATTCTCCATGAGATTAGAGAAGATCAAAGAGCTATGAGGGAGGAGCAACAAAGGCAAGAAAGAGACATAGAGGAGCTCAAGAGCACCATTGGTTCTTCAAGAGGAAGACGCCACCCACACTAAGGTCGACTCATTCCTTAATCTCCTTGTCTATTTATTTTCTGTTTTCGGTTTTTAAGCTTCATGTTTGTCTACGTCTGTGTCTTCATTACATGATCATAAGTGTCTAGTGTCTATATCTTAAAGCTATGAGTGCCCATGAATCCTTCACCTCTCTTAAATGAAAAATGTTCCTAATTACAAAAGAACAAGAAGTACTTGGATTTCAAATTTTATCTTGAAATTAGTTTAATTATTTTGATGTGGTGGTAATACTTTTTATTTTCTGAATGAATGCTTGAATAGTGCATATTTTTTATAGTGAAATTTATGAATGTTAAAATTGTTGGCTCTTGAAAGAATGATGAACAAAGAGAAATGTTATTGATGATCTGAAAAATCATAAAATTGATTCTTGAAGCAAGAAAAAGCAGTGAAAAAAAAGTGGCAAAAAATAAAAAAAAAAGAGAAAAAGAAAAAGCCAGTAGAAAAAGCCAATAGCCCTTAAAACCAAAAGGCAAAGGTAAAAAGGTTCCAAGGCTTTGAGAATTAATGGATAGGAGGGCCCAAGGAAATAAAATCTAGGCATAAGCGGCTAATTCAAGCCGTCCCTAACCATATGCTTGTAGCATGAATGTCCAAGTGAAAAGCTTGAGACTGAGTGGTTAAAGTCGTGATCCAAAGCAAAAATAGTGTGCTTAAGAACTCTGGACACCTCTAACTGGGGACTTTAGCAAAGCTGAGTCACAATCTGAAAAGGTTCACCCAGTTATGTGTTTGTGGCATTTATGTATCCGGTGGTAATACTGGAAAACAAAGTGCTTAGGGCCATGGCCAAGACTCATAAAGTAGCTGTGTTCAAGAATCAACATACTTAACTAGGAGAATCAATAACACTATCTGAAATTCTAAGTTCCTATAGATGCCAATCATTCTAAACTTCAAAGGAAAAAGTGAGATGCCAAAACTGTTCAGAAGCAAAAAGCTACAAGCCCCACTCATCTGATTTGAACTAAGCTTCATTGATATGTTGGGATTTATAGTATATTCTCTTCTTTTTATCCTATTTGATTTTCAGTTTCTTGGGGACAAGCAACAATTTAAGTTTGGTGTTGTGATGAGCGGATAATTTATATGCTTTTTGGCATTGTTTTTATATAGTTTTTAGTATGTTTTAGCTAGTTTTTATTATATTTTTATTAGTTTTTATTCAAAAATCATATTTCTGGACTTTACTATGAGTTTGTGTGTTTTTCTATGATTTCATGTATTTTCTGGCTGAAATTGAGGGACCTGAGCAAAAATCTGATTCAGAGGCTGACAAAAGACTGCTGATGCTATTGGATTCTGACCTCCCTTCACTCGAAATAGATTTTTTCGAGCTACAAAAGTCCAAATAGCGCGCTCTTAATTGCGTTGGAAAGTAGACATCCAGGCTTTCCAACAATATATAATAGTCCATACTTTGACCGAGTTTATATGACGCAAACTGGCGTTTAATACCAGCTTTCTGCCATATTCTGGCGTCAAACGACAGAAACAAGTTGCAAAGCAGAGTTAAACGCCAGAAACAAGTTACAAACTCGCATTTAACTCCAAGGAAGACCTCTACATGTGAAAGCTTCAATACTCAGCCCAAAAACACACCAAGTGGGCCCCGAAAGTGGATTTCTGCACTTAGACTTATTTCTGTAACCCTAGTAACTAGTTTAGTATAAATAGAACTTTTTAATATTGTCTAGGGGTCTTTTTCCCTATTTTTCGAAATCATATGTCATTTGGAGAGGCTGGCCATTCGGCCATGCCTAGACCTTGTTCTTATGTATTTTCAACGGTGGAGTTTCTACACCTCATAGATTAAGGTGTGGAGCTCTGCTGTTCCTCATGAATTAATGCAAAGTACTACTGTTTTTCTATTCAATTCAAGCTTATTCTTTTTCTAAGATATTCGTTCGCACTTCAACCTGATGAATGTGATGATTCGTGACACTCATCATCATTCTCACCTATGACGTGTGCCTGACAACCACTTCCGTTCTACATGCGAAAGCTAGAGTGTGTATCTCTTGGATTTCTGATCAACGATTCACATCGACTCTCCTCTGACACTGGGGCATCTGAATCTGAGATTGGAACCTTCGTGGTATAAGCTAGAATCCATTGGCAGCATTCTTGAGATCCGGAAAGTCTAGACCTTGTTTGTGGTATTCCGAATAGGATCTGGGAAGGGATGACTTTGACGAGCTTCAAACTCGCGACTGTAGGGCGTGGTGACAGACGCAAAAGGATAGTAAATCCTATTCCTACACGATCGAGAACCAACAGCTGATTAGCCATACGATATCTGTGCATGGTATTTTTCATCCGAGACGAGCAATCCGATAGTTGATTAGCCGTACAGAAATCGTAGAGGACCATTTTCACTGAGAGGACGGGAGGTAGCCATTGACACAGGTGAAACCCAACATACAGCTTGCCATGGAAAGGAGTATGACTGATTGGATGAGAGCAATAGGAAAGCAGAAATTCAGAAGGAATAAAGCATCTCCATACACTTATCTGAAATTCCCACCAATGAATTACATAAGTATCTCTATCTTTATTTTATGTTTATTTATCTTTTAATTATCTAAACTCTAAAACCATTTGAATATACCTGACTGAGATTTACAAGATGACCATAGCTTGCTTCAAGCCGACAATCTCCGTGGGATCGACCCTTACTCATGTAAGGTATTACTTGGACGACCCAGTGTATTTGCTGGTCAGCTGCATGGAGTTATGACAAAGTGTGAGAATCACGATTAAAACACCAAGTCTTTGGCGCCATTGTTGAGGATCACAATTTTGTGTACTATTAACTGATCTAATTCTAATAACTATGGTTGGTAAATCTCATTGTAATAAGTTATTTTTAGCACTGTTCTTATAAATGCATATATTTCTTCAAAGAAGGTATGTACACTAAAATCTTATAACAAAATCAAACAAATATATCACTTCTTACCATACACAAACATATAATATTTAAATAAATTTAACTTTGTCTTAAATACAAATTATTTCAAACATAGAGTAGTTATTGTGGCAAAAAACAGTTGCACTACAATATTATAAAAAAAATCAAATTTAGTCAAGAATAATCGCTATATATATGACTAAAAGAACAAAAGAATGGATAAATTAATAAAAGATGATGAAATTCTAATTTCTTTTTTAGAACAATCAATAATTCACCAGTTTGACATGCAAAGTTTTTTTATTTGAAACAAAGCTTATTTTTCTAGTTTTAGTTTTTTATTTGTTACTTTTAATTAAATTCATTAAATTTTGTGAATTTTTCCTCAAGCATTTTATTAGTTTTAACTTACAACGTTGTCTAAACTAACGAATTCTAGTAAGAAATTAATTTTCACTAGTTTCATGATTTATTAAAGTGAAAATTTTTGAATAATAATAAAAATATTTAATATGCAAACACTAATATTTAAATAATTGAGAAATCATCACTACTTATACCTAAGATGTAGGTTAACTATGGTTATTATAGAATATGACAAACTTTTAACACAACGTATTAAATAAAATAAAAATAAAAGTTAGAACCAAAAAAAAAGAAAGCTTCAAAATGTGCACTATCTTTTACCCATACAATGAATTGGGTACTATAATACTAAAGAATCTAAAATATAAGTATATAACTAAATAATTCAACTTGCTAAAAATTTAGATTACTGCACTCCATAAACTCCCGTTTTATATCACTAATTCTTCTCAAATTATCTATATAACCAATAGTCAACAACATAAAGAATGAAGAATAAAAACAAATAAATTTTAATCATAACAACACCAAAAAATTAACTCTAAACTTAATTTAGACAAAAAAAAAAGAAAAATTATATGCAGTAGAGTAAGAAATTACTACAAAAAAAAAATGTATTTTAGCGACAAATTTTTAGTAGCAATAATATAATGGCCACTTAATTCTCTAATTTAAGTTATGTTTTTATGATAATTATATATTTGCTATTATTATTATATATTATAGTGGCCATTATTACTATTGCCAGAAAATTATTATCTTTTATTATTTGTAATTTTAATTTTTTTAAATTATTATAGTGGCCATTATCATTATTGCCACTAAACTTTATTATTACTTTTTTTTCTTATCCCTAAATGAAATTGAAAAATGGAGAGAGAGACTGAAAAAGGAAGAGAAGTATCGACATTGGGTTAATTCGTGTGCTTTCCTCCATCACCGATCACCACTGTCGTAACCGTTGCCATCGCCGACAGTCACCGTCCATCATCCTACTCCTTGGACCTCATTTCCATCCGATCCACCTCAGATCCACATCACTATCATCGTTTGTTCATCTCAGATTTATGTCGCCAAGGTCTTCCAGCCACCATTTCTGCTCTTGTTACAACACTACACCTCCGCCGCTTGTACCGCCGCCGTTCTTGCATGTAGATGCACAAGATCGCCGCTGTCGGTAGGTCTTCTCTGTTTATTTTTCGATTTAGGTTTCAATATTTAGAAGCCTGTGATTCTCTCTCTGTATTATTACTTTTGCTCTGTTTGCTTGCTTGATCCTAATGAATCTGGCAGATCAAGCTAAAATCGAAGTGGTTAAGTGTTTTAGATCCTGATTTTTTGTTTGCTCGGTCTTCTCCGTTCTTGCTTGCTTGATCCACCATTCTTGCATTCTTGCTCCGTTTATATTTGGATTTCAGATCCTAATTTTATGTGTTTGAAATGCTTTCTATAGAGTTTCATTAAGATTTTGTTTGCATTATTGCTCAGAATATAAAAATGTTTCTAATTCTGTGGTTTTTATAATTGTATGACTTTTAGAATATCATCCCTATACTTGGATGCAAGTTCAGAAAATGGATAACAATTCTGAGCTGGTTAAAAATTAGATGGATTGGTTCTAAACTAATTTAGAGCTTATTGAAAATTAGAGAAGTAGTCCATAATCAATATTAAAACTGCAGGTTTTTCTTTCACTTAAAAGTGTCTTATACTCCATCAAGAAACAGAAAAAGAATTGAGTTATCCATAATCAATATCGAAAAGATGAAATTCGCTTCAGGTTTTTCTTTCACTTAAAAGTATCTTATGCCCAAAGAGTTGTTATCACATATCAACTCAGTTCCTAATATCTTTACTTTTATTTTTTTTTATTTCAGGTTCAAGCAGAGGCCTCCTCTACCTTGGAAAGAAATCAATTACTCGGTCAGTATATTTCTCATCATTTTGCTTATTGGTTATATATAGCCATAAAACGAGTTAGCCTGATTCTATCAATACCGGTAAGCGCATTAGTATAACGGGGGATATGTTTTTAAGGTTATCTGAAATTCTAAATTGTTTTATGTTTTTGTTATAATGGTATCTAAAATTTTGAATTAATTTCTATTTTGTTATTCAATCTGTTTTGATTTGTAGTTTGGTTTAACAGTATTATGTTGTTTTAGGAGGTGTTTTTCTTAGTGGTGCACGAAATTGTGATCAACAATGGCGCCATCAACATGGTACGCTCAATTGCAATCTCAACTCTTTATCACAACCTTGCACAACTAACGAGCAAGTGCACTGGGTCGTCCAAGTAATACCTTACGTGAGTAAGGGTCGATCCCACGGAGATTGTTGGTATGAAGCAAGCTATGGTCATCTTGTAAATCTCAGTCAGGCAGACTCAAATGGTTATGGAGGATTTATGAATAAAACATAAAGATAAAGATAGAGATACTTATGCAATTCATTGGTGAGAATTTCAGATAAGCGTATGAAGATGCTTTGTCCCTTCTGTCTCTCTGCTTTCCTACTGTCTTCATCCAATCCTTCTTACTCCTTTCCATGGCAAGCTGTATGTTGGGCATCACCGTTGTCAGTGGCTACAATCCCGTCCTCTCAGTGAAAATTTTCAACGCGCTCTGTCACAGCACGGCTAATCATCTGTCGGTTCTCAATCAGGTTGAAATAGAATCCAGTGATTCTTTTGCGTCTGTCACTAACGCCCAGCCTTCAGGAGTTTGAAGCTCGTCACAGTCATTCAATCTTTGAATCCTACGCAGAATACCATAGACAAGGTTAGGACCTTCCGGATTCTCTTGAATGCCGCCATCAATTCTAGCTTATACCACGAAGATTCCGGTTAAAGAATCCAAGAGATATCCACTCAATCTAAGGTAGAACGGAGGTGGTTGTCAGGCACACGTTCATAGATGAATGATGATGAGTGTCACGGATCATCACATTCATCAAGTTGAGGAACAAGTGATATCTTAGAACAAGAACAAGCTGAATTGAATAGAAGAACAATAGTAATTGCATTGATACTCGAGGTACAGCAGAGCTCCACACCTTAATCTATGGTGTGTAGAAACTCCACCGTTGAAAATATATAAGAACAAGGTCTAGGCATGGCCGAATGGCCAGCCTCCCAAAGAGGGTTTGATCATAAAAACATGATCAAAAGATGAAAATACAATAGCAAAAAGGTCCTATTTATAGAGAACTAGTAGCTTAAGGTTTACAAAGATGAGTAAATGACATAAAAATTCACTTCCGGGCCCACTTGGTGTGTGCTTGGGCTGAGCATTGAAGCATTTTTGTGTAGAGACTCTTCTTGGAGTAAACGCTAGTTCTTGTGCCAGTTTAAGCGTTTAACTCCCATTCTTGTGCCAGTTCCGGCATTTAACGCCGGGCAGTTTTGAGCTGATTTAGAACGCCAGTTTGGACCATCAAATCTCTGGAAAAGTATGGACTATTATACATTGCTGGAAAGCCCAGGATGTCTACTTTCCAACGCAGTTAAGAGCGCGTCAATTGGGCTTCTGTGGCTCTAGAAAATCCACTTCGAGTGCAGGGAGGTCAGAATCCAACAGCATCTGCAGTCCTTTTCAGCCTCTGAATCAGATTTTTGCTCAGGTCCCTCAATTTCAGCCAAAAAATACCTGAAATCACAGAAAAATACACAAACTCATAGTAAAGTCCAGAAAAGTGAATTTTAACTAAAAACTAATAAAAGTATAATAAAAACTAACTAAAACCTACTAAAAACATACTAAAAACAATGCCAAAAAGCGTACAAATTATCCGCTCATCACAACACCAAACTTAAATTGTTGCTTGTCCCCAAGCAACTAAGAATCAAATAAGATAAAAAGAAGAGAATATACAATGAATTACAAAAACATCTATGAAGATCAGTATTAATTAGATGAGCGGGGCTTTTAGCTTTTTGCCTTTGAACAGTTTTGGCATCTCACTATATCCTTTGAAATTCAGAATGATTGGCTTCTATAGGAACTCAGAATCCAGATAGTGTTATTGATTCTCCTAGTTAAGTATGATGATTCTTGAACACAGCTACTTTATGAGTCTTGGCCGTGGCCCAAAGCACTCTGTCTTCCAGTATTACCACCGGATACATATATGCCACAGACACATAACTGGGTGAACTTTTTCAGATTGTGACTCAGCTTTGCTAGAGTCCCCAATTAGAGGTGTCCAAGGTTCTTAAGCACGCTCTTTTTGCCTTGGATCACAACTTTATTTTTACCCTTGCCTTTTGGTTTAAAGGGCTATTGGCTTTTTCTGCTTGCTTTCTCTCTTTTTTTATCGCATACACCTCTTTTTTTTTTGAATTCACTGCTTTTTGCTTCAAGAATCATTCTTATGATTTTTCAGATCCTCAGTAACATGTCTCCTTTTTCATCATTCTTTCAAGAGCCAACATTCATGAACAACAAATTCAAAAGACATATGCACTGTTCAAGCATACATTCAGAAAACAAAAGTATTGCCACCACATCAAAATAATTAATCTGTTATAAAATTCAAAATTCATGCAATTCTTCTCTTTTTCAATTAAGAACATTTTTTATTCAAGAAAGGTGATGGATTCATAGGACATTCATAACTTTAAGGTATAGACACTAAGACACTAATGATCATAAGACACAAGCATGGATAAACATAAGCATACATTTTTGAAAAACAGGAAAATAAAGAACAAGGAGATTAAAGAACGGGTCCACCTTAGTGATGGCGGCTTGTTCTTCCTCTTGAAGATCTTATGGAGTGCTTGAGCTCCTCAATGTCTCTTCCTTGCCTTTGTTGCTCCTCTCTCATGATTCTTTGATCTTCTCTAATTTCATGGAGGAGAATGGAATGTTCTTGGTGCTCCACCCTTAGTTGTCCCATGTTGGAACTCAATTCTCCTAGGGAGGTGTTGATTTGCTCCCAATAGGTTTGAGGAGGAAAATGCATCCCTTGAGGCATCTCAGGGATTTCATGATGAGTGGGGTCTCTTGTTTGCTCCATCCTTTTCTTCGTGATGGGCTTGTCCTCATCAATGAAGATGTCTCCCTCTATGTCAACTCCAACTAAATAACAGAGGTGACAAATGAGATGAGGGAAGGCTAACCTTGCCAAGTTCTTGGGATATAACCTCATGAACTTCTACTTCCTCTCCAATTATGATGCTATGAATCATGATAGCCCGGTCTATAGTAACTTCGGACCGGTTGCTAGTGGGAATGATTGAGCGTTGGATAAACTCCAACCATCCCCTAGCCACGGGCTTGAGGTCATGCCTTCTCAGTTGAACCGGTTTCCCTCTTAAATCTCTCTTCCATTGAGCGCCCTCTTCACAAATGTCTGTGAGGACTTGGTCCAATCTTTGATCAAAATTGACCCTTCTAGTGTAAGGGTGTTCATCTCCTTGCATTATGTGCAAGTTGAATGCCAACCTTACATTTTCCGGACTAAAATCTAAGTACTTCCCCCGAACCATTGTAAGCCAATTTTTTGGGTCCGGGTTCACACTTTGATCATGGTTCTTGGTGATCCATGCATTGGCATAGAACTCTTAAACCATTAAGATCCCGACTTGTTGAATGGGGTTGGTAAGAACTTCCCAACCTCTTCTTCGGATTTCATGTCGGATCTCCGGATATTCACTCTTTTTGAGTTTGAAAGGGACCTCGAGAATCACCTTCTTCAAGGCCACAACTTCATAGAAGTGGTCTTGATGCACTCTTGAGATGAATCTCTCCATCTCCCATGACTCGGAGGTGGAAGCTTTTGCCTTCCCTTTCCTCTTTCTAGAGGTTTCTCCGGCCTTAGGTGCCATAAATGGTTATGAAAAACAAAAAGCAACACTTTTACCACACCAAACTTAGAAGGTTTGCTCGTCCTCGAGCAAAAAAAGAAAGAAGAGAGTAGAAGAAGAAGAAATAGAGGAGATGGAGGTGGCGTTGAGGTTCGGCCAAGGGGGAGAAGTAGTGTTTAGGTTGTGTGAAAATGAAGAAGTGAAGAAGAGAGAGGGTGGTGGGGTAGGTGGGGATCCTGTGGGGTCCACAGATCCTGAGGTGTCAAGGAAAATTCATCCCTGCACCAAGTGGCGAGCAAAAATTCTCTTTATGCCAATTCTGGCGTTAAACGCCGGGCTAGTGCCCATTTCTGGCGTTTAATGCCAACTTCTTGCCCCTTCCTGGCGTTTAACGCCAGTCTGGTGCCCTTTTCTGGCGTTAAACGCCCAGAATGGTGCCAGACTGGGCGTTAAACGCCCATTCTGCTAGCTTCACTGGCGTTTAAACGCCAGCAAGTTCTCCTCCAGAGTGTGCTGTTTTTCTTTCTGTTTTTCATTCTATTTCTGCTTTTTCAATTGATTTTGTGACTTCCCATGATCATCAACCTATAGAAAACATAAAATAACAAAGGAAAATAGATAAATATAATAAAATTGGGTTGCCTCCCAACAAGGGCTTCTTTAATGTCGGTAGCTTGACAGAGGGCTCTCACGGAGCCTCACAGATACTCAGAGCAATGTTGGAACCTCCCAACACCAAACTTAGAGTTTGAATGTGGGGGTTCAACACCAAACTTAGAAGTTGGTTGTGGCCTCCCAACACCAAACTTAGAGTTTGACTGTGGGGGCTCTGTTTGGCTCTGTTTTGAGAGAAGCTCTTCATGCTTCCTCTCCATGGTTACAGAGGGGTATCCTTGAGCCTTAAACACAAAGGATTCTTCATTCACTTGAATGATCAATTCTCCTCTATCAACATCAATTACAGCCTTTGCTGTGGCTAGGAAGGGTCTGCCAAGGATGATGGATTCATCCATGCACTTCCCAGTCTCTAGGACTATGAAATCAGCAGGGATGTAATGGTCTTCAACTTTTACCAGAACATCCTCTACAAGTCTATAAGCTTGTTTCTTTGAATTGTCTGCCATCTCTAGTGAGATTCTTGCAGCTTGTACCTCAAAGATCCCTAGCTTCTCCATTACAGAGAGATGCATGAGGTTTATGCTTGACCCTAGGTCACACAAGGCCTTCTTGAAGGTCATGGTGCCTATGGCACAAGGTATTGAGAACTTCCCAGGGTCCTGTCTCTTTTGAGGTAATTTCTGCCTAGTCAAGTCATCCAGTTCTTTGGTGAGCAAAGGGGGTTCATCCTCCCAAGTCTCATTACCAAACAACTTGTCATTTAGCTTCATGATTGCTCCAAGGTACTTAGCAACTTGCTCTTCAGTGACATATTCGTCCTCTTCAGAGGAAGAATACTCATCAGAGCTCATGAATGGCAGAAGTAAATCCAATGGAATCTCTATGGTCTCAGTGTGAGCCTCAGATTTCCATGGTTCCTCATTAGGGAAATCATTGGAGGCCAGTGGACGTCCATTGAGGTCCTCCTCAGTGGCGATCATTGCCTCTTCCTCCTCTCCAAGTTCGGCCATGTTGATGGCCTTACACTCTCCTTTTGGATTCTCTTCTGTATTGCTTGGAAGAGTACTAGGAGGGAGTTCAGTAACTTTCTTACTCAGCTGACCCACTTGTGCCTCCAAGTTTCTAATGGAGGACCTTGTTTCAGTCATGAAACTTTGAGTGGTTTTGATTAGATCAGAGACCATGGTTGCTAAGTCAGAGTGGCTCCGCTTAGAATTCTCTGTCTGTTGCTGAGAAGATGATGGAAAAGGCTTACCATTGCTAAACCTGTTTCTTCCATCATTATTGTTGTTGAAACCTTGTTGAGGTCTCTGTTGATCCTTCCATGAGAGATTTGGATGATTTCTCCATGAAGGATTATATGTGTTTCTATAGGGTTCTCCCATGTAATTCACCTCTTCCATTGAAGGGTTCTCAGGATCATAAGCTTCTTCTTCAGATGAAGCGTCCTTAGTACTGCTTGGTGCAGCTTGCATTCCAGACAGACTTTGAAAAATCATATTGACTTGCTGAGTTAATATTTTGTTCTGGGCCAATATGGCATTCAGAGTATCAATCTCAAGAACTCCTTTCTTCTGATTCGTCCCATTGTTCACAGGATTCCTTTCAGAAGTGTACATGAATTGGTTATTTGCAACCATTTCAATGAGCTCTTGAGCTTCTGCAGGCGTCTTTTTCAGATGAAGAGATCCTCCAGCAGAGCTATCCAATGACATCTTGGACAGTTCAGACAGACCATCATAGAAAATACCTATGATGCTCCATTCAGAAAATATTTCAGAGGGACACTTTCTGATCAATTGTTTGTATCTTTCCCAAGCTTCATAGAGGGATTCACCTTCCTTCTGTCTGAAGGTTTGGACTTCCACTCTAAGCTTACTGAATTTTTGAGGTGGAAAGAACTTTGCCAAGAAGGCATTGACTAGCTTTTCCCAAGAGTTCAGGCTTTCTTTAGGTTGTGAGTCCAACCATATCATAGCTCTGTCTCTTACAGCAAAAGGGAATAGCATAGGTCTGTAGACCTCAGGGTCAACCTCATTTGTCTTGACAGTGTCACAGATTTGCAAGAATTCAGCTAAAAACTGATGAGGATCTTCCAGTGGAAGTCCATGGAACTTGCAATTCTGTTGCATTAGAGAAACTAATTGAGGTTTAAGCTCAAAGTTGTTTGCTCCAATGGCAGGGATAGAGATGCTTCTCCCATAGAAGTCGGGAGTAGGTGCAGTAAAGTCACCCAGCACCTTCCCTGCATTGTTGGCATTGTTGTTGTTTTCGGCTGCCATGGCGCCATCAACATGGTACGCTCAATTGCAATCTCAACTCTTTATCACAACTTCGCACAACTAACCAGCAAGTGCACTGGGTCGTCCAAGTAATACCTTACATGAGTAAGGGTCGATCCCACGGAGATTGTTGGTATGAAGCAAGCTATGGTCATCTTGTAAATCTCAGTCAGGCAGACTCAAATGGTTATGGAGGATTTATGAATAAAACATAAAGATAAAGATAGAGATACTTATGCAATTCATTGGTGAGAATTTCAGATAAGCGTATGAAGATGCTTTGTCCCTTCCGTCTCTCTGCTTTCCTACTGTCTTCATCCAATCCTTCTTACTCCTTTCCATGGCAAGCTGTATGTTGGGCATCACCGTTGTCAGTGGCTACAATCCCGTCCTCTCAGTGAAAATGTTCAACGCGCTCTGTCACAGCACGGCTAATCATCTGTCGGTTCTCAATCAGGTTGGAATAGAATCCAGTGATTCTTTTGCATCTGTCACTAACGCCCAGGCTTCAGGAGTTTGAAGCTCGTCACAGTCATTCAATCCTTGAATCCTACTCAGAATACCATAGACAAGGTTTAGACCTTCCGGATTCTCTTGAATGCCGCCATCAATTCTAGCTTATACCACGAAGATTCCGGTTAAAGAATCCAAGAGATATCTACTCAATCTAAGGTAGAACAGAGGTGGTTGTCAGGCACACGTTCATAGATGAATGATGATAAGTGTCACAGATCATTACATTCATCAAGTTGAGGAACAAGTGATATCTTAGAATAAGAACAAGCTGAATTGAATAGAAGAACAATAGTAATTGCATTAATACTTGAGGTACAGCAGAGCTCCACACCTTAATCTATGGTGTGTAGAAACTTCACCGTTGAAAATACATAAGAACAAGGTCTAGGCATGGCTGAATGGCCAGCCTCCCAAAGAGGGTTCGATCATAAAAACATGATCAAAAGATGAAAATACAATAGCAAAAAGGTCCTATTTATAGAGAACTAGTAGCTTAAGGTTTACAAAGATGAGTAAATGACATAAAAATCCACTTCCGGACCCACTTGGTGTGTGCTTTGGCTGAGCATTGAAGCATTTTCATGTAGAGACTCTTCTTGGAGTTAAACGCTAGTTCTTGTGCTAGTTTGGGCGTTTAACTCCCATTCTTGTGCCAGTTCCGGCGTTTAACGCCGGGCAGTTTTGAGCTGATTTGGAACGCCGGTTTGGGCCATCAAATCTCGGGCAAAGTATGGACTATGATACATTGCTGGAAAGCCCAGGATGTCTACTTTCCAACGCAGTTAAGAGCGCGCCAATTGGGCTTCTATGGCTCTAGAAAATCCACTTCGAGTGCAGGGAGGTCAGAATCCAACAGCATCTGCAGTCCTTTTCAGCCTCTGAATCAGATTTTTGCTCAGGTCCCTCAATTTCAGCCAGAAAATACATGAAATCACAGAAAAACACACAAACTCATAGTAAAGTCCAGAAAAGTGAATTTTAACTAAAAACTAATAAAAATATAATAAAAATTAACTAAAACCTACTAAAAACATACTAAAAACAATGCCAAAAAGCGTACAAATTATCCGCTCATCACTTAGCTTATAATTTATAATCATTAAATATGAAAAATTGAAACTTCAACTGTATGCTTCAAAATAAATTGCAATTAAAAAGGTTGTGTTACTTTTGAGTTTAAAAAGTGATTTTGAATAAAATTGGTTGCATATATATTAAGTGCCTTGATATTCTAGTTTTGAATTTCGTGAAGTTTGGTTTTCCATGGATTTGTATATAGGCTTTTGGTTTGATATCTCAATTTTAATTTGAATGCTGCAGTTATAATCCTCTTAAAAGGAGAGAGGTTTGCAAGGGAGGAAGAGAAGGTGGCAAGAAATCAGCCTAATCACAAGCCTCCACCAAGGCTTCTTCAGCACTGAAATCTCACTCTTATCCTAGAAGAAATGAAGTGCCGTCTGCAAATGCTGCTGCAAGTCAAGCTGCAAAGAGGCCCTCTTCCTTTGGTGGCCCTACTCATGATAAAAAGGTGTATGTCTTTTTTTTTCTTTTTCTTTTTTTTTACCATCTAAATTTTATGAAAGCAATAGTAAAGTGTATTTATCTTGACTAATTCAAAATCAATGTCGATAACTGAGCTAAAGCTATCCATTGATTGACTCGAGAAGGAGCACGATTTCTACTTTGCGAAATTGAGGAAAGTGTAATGTGGTGGGAAGTTCAATGCTTTAATGTATTCATTCATTTATCACTCTAACATAAGTGATATGTTATTTGATACTGCTTTGTATAATGTATTCATTCATTTATCATTCTAATAACTTGTGACTTGGAAGACATGTCTTAGAATTTGAAATCTCACAAGCATTCCAAGGAAAAACCTGATAAGGTAATTAAGCCATGAAACCTCCTTTTAGGTATAAATGGAATAAATTATTTCACTTCTTTTTAAATGCTTTTGTATAGTAGACCTTCATGTCATCACTCTGATTCTCTTTTTATTTATGTTTTGTGCACACCTCCAAGTATAGGAGAATGTGTACAATTGATATTCATGAATAAAAGAAAAATTTAGACACAAATGGAGTTAGTATATAAAAGTTAAAACTATAAATGTTTGCTGCACAAATGCTGGTTGCAGGGTGCACATGACCCCCACACTAAACTGAGATAGAATTATATGAGAATCTCTATAGAAAATGAGATCAACTAATTGTATTTCGATGATAAAACTATGTATGTGTTTTTATTTCAATTTAAATCAAGCTGTGTTAGTTGCCGATAACATATCTCGTGTAAAGTATGATTAGCCATTGATTATAGATTAAAAAAAATAAGTTGGATTGAATTTCAGCTTGTAAAGCAAAGGAAATACGTCAATCTAATAGGATTATTATTCCGTCAGTTAATCTTGTGAAACAAACTTTGTAAGCAACATTTCTATGTACTTTTTCATTTAGGGGCCTTGCAAAAATTGTTCCCGCTCTTGCTGCTGGAAACTCCATTGTGCTCAAGCCTCCAACTCAGGTAATCAATCATATCCTCTATTCACATATCCTCTATTCACATGGTTCATTGCTTTCACTTGGCTGGTTTTCCCAAAGGCCTAATCAACTGTGTTACCGGCAAAGGCTCGGAGATCGGTAACTTTCTTATAATGCATCCAGGTGTAAATTGCATAAAGTGAATGAGAGTTTAATTTGTTCCCTTGTGAATTCTGATATGAATCATGCTGCCATTAAAAAAATTGACTTTTACTTTCTTGGTGTGTGTGTGAGAATAGCTTCACTTGTGGAGACACCGGCATTGCAATTTCAAAGAAGGCAATGGAGTTGGGAGGAAAAGATGCATGCAATGTATTTGAGGATGCTGATCTTGATCTTGGTTCCTTAAAACTCAAGGATATAACGGTACGAGCATATAGAATTTATCTTTTTCAAGTATACAATTTTGTGTTCATGTATATATACAATTATTAGCTGCATTCATTAAGAATGATATGTAAAATATTTGTAACCATTATGGATTTTCTAATAAAGTTGTAAGATGTTTCTTACATAGCAATATTTATCTCTAATCGTAGACTTAGTGGCTTACTTGAAAAGAATTGTAATATATACACAATTTTTTATATATAATCTCTTATTTTGATCTTATTAATTCCCTTCATAACAGGATTATGATCATTATGCTTTTTCATGTAGGTAGCCATGATGAATTAAGATATGAACCCTACCCATACACTCAACTTGCACAAGTGGAAGGAGACCATAACCGAGTCGCTGAGATATTAGTTAATTTATTAATGAATGTATATACTTACACAAGCTTATAGGCTTGGAGTATTTTTTGTTATTTAGATTTGTATCATGATTTATTACTTTTCAAAAGAAATTTATGTATTAATATTTTGAATTTAATGAAATATCTCATTTTGTAGTAATTAATTTCAGTATATTTATATTATGCTTAATAATAATTGTTGGCAAAAACAATTGAGATTCTAGAAAAAAATATAGTTCGTTGCTTCTAAGAAAATGAGTATAATATAACTAAAAAAGTCTTAAGATTTTAGCAGCAATAGTAATAGCAGCTAAAAGTGAATAATAGTATAGTTTTAGAATTTTTTTAATGGCCATATAAATTGCCGATAAAATGGATTTTAGCGACAATAGTAATGGCAACTAAAAGTGAACAATGTTTCCATTTTAGAATTACTTTTAGTGGCTATATAAATTGCCAAGAAAATTACCTCTAAAAATTATATACTTTTTGCGGCTATTAAAATGGTCTTTACCGACAAATGTTATAATGGCTACTAAAACCTTTTAGCAGCGAAGCATAAGACGGCTAATGTCTAATTGCCGGTAAATGTATTAACGGCTATTTTTATTGCCGCTAAAAGTAAAATAAATGACTGCTAAAAGTGATTATTTTTGTAGTAATAAAGATTTTATAAATTATATGTAAAATATCAAGGACAATAAAAATATAAAAGAAAGTAAAGAAATACAAACCATAAATGAAGAAAATATTGTTATTACATTTTTATTTTTTGGTAATCTTTATTATATTTTCAATGAAAAGAATGAAAAATGTACAAAGTATGCAAAATAAAAATATTAAATATAGTTTAGTAGAATGAATAAAAAATTATAATTAATAAAAAATTGAATAAAAAAATTCGAACAACTTTATATGGATAGAATTCAATTTTTTATATTAAAAAAGGCCTTGATATTTCTTTCTAGAAAAAAAAGATCAAAACTTGATTGAAAAAATAATTAAATCATATAAAAACTCCAAGAAAAAATGTTAGAAGATAAAGAAATTATAAAATATTTAGATTTCTGTTCGGTAGGTCGGGTACCAGATGGTTCGTGGGTGATCCTCGGATGAACAGGTGGGACGTGGCCTAGAGATGGGTCGCAAGGTTGAAGCGGGGAAACCGACATTCTGAGCTCTCGATGTGGAGGGGAGGTGTCACCTGCAATGACACTCCGACGCTCAAGTCAGTCGAATGTGCAGGTGAAAAGGGGATAAGGTAGCAAGTGACGTACCCTAGGGGAAGGGCAGGACCTTCCCCATATAAACCATGTCAAAGGTGGGCCCATCAAGGACAGGCCCACCTTCCTTGATACCTCCTTTCCATAGCTGTGATGCAGCTGTCAGGGACGCGTGTTCGGGTCGGCGATTGGGCGTCTCATCCCTAATCGTTCGGGTCGGGTGGTACCCGGGTTGGCCCAAACCGCAGGTGGTTTGGGCCAGGCCGTAACAGTGCCCCAACACGCCGGCAATAGTCGCGTGGACTGTTGGTGGCGTGTTCTCTCTGCTCCCATATGTTGTCGCCAGGTCGGTCATTCGTGAAGGGAACGCGCCTCTTGTGGGCGTGCCCGTTCGTTGCGGGGATGATCATTTGTCACCTCATTCCTCGTGCAGAGTATTAAATGTTCATAATGGGTTGGGAAACCCCGCGTGCAAAGACGGATTTGCCCTTGGCCTTTTCGCGCTCCTTCGAGGAGCAGTTTTAAAACCGTTTTGTATTCGCTTCTATTTCTAATGTTCGATTATCTCCATCCCTCCATTCGATCATCTTCCTCTTCTTGGTTCCCAGATTTCCCAGAGGGCTATTCTTGCTTCCTTGTGCACTTGCTTCTCTTCTTCCTTCCTTGATATTTGAAACTAATCCAGGTAAACATTTGGTTTTCTATTTTCTGCCTTGCATTGGTTTTAGCTCTTGCCATTGCTTCTTATCACATGCATGTTGTTCGTTTGATCTTCTTTAATATCGAGTAGGTGTACCATTAGGGGGGTTACCATTCCAGGGTAGGTTCTTGTCAGGATTTATCTTTAGGCATGCTTAGTTTGGGTTGTTGAACGAGTTTAAGTGTAGTTTCTGGGTTTTTTCGAGCTCCCGACCTCATAGACTAATCGAGTGGTACCCCCACTGTAGGTATGCCTCGTGTTGTCGCCCGGGCTTCTACCTCTGACGCGAGTTATGACCCGTATGCTTGGGTGGTTTCTGATCTCAGAGACTCCCCAAACCAAATGGGTGAGGAGGAGCTCACCGAGTTCTGTCAGGCCGAGTACCTGTGTGGGGGCACTGACGAGGAGGCCAACTATGACGTTTACGTTCCTGCCCCTCATGAGCGGTTATACGAGCTCAACTTTCATGCCTCCCGGGTTGCCGACTGGATTTGGTTTTACAAAGCCATGTTCACCCAAGTGGGGGTCCGCATCCCCTTCTCCGCCTTTCAAATGGGGCTTCTTGGTTGGATCTCCGTGGCACCATCGCAGCTGCATCCGAATAGTTGGGCTTCCATCCGCTATTTTGAGATGGTGTACGAGTATTTGGAGCTGCCGGTGTCCGTCGACGTCTTCCTTTACTTTTTTAACCTTACGAATCCTTCTAAGGAGGGGAAGGCGAGGAAGGGGTTTATGTCCTTCCGATCTGCCCAGGGTCGGAGGATTTTTGGCTTGTTCGAAAACTCTTACCATGAGTTCAAGGACAAGTATTTTAAGGTTCGACCGGTTAAGGGTCGTCACCCTTTTTGGTTGTCGTTGGAGGGAGAACGCCTATTGGTTAATATTTTATTTTAAAAGATAGTTTCCTTTCATATTAATATTTGTTAACAGTAACTTTACGTAATTGATTAAATTTTTTTTCATTTTAATCAAGTGTAATAAAGCTAAAAATTAGTTCAGATCACTATAAAATCGATTAATAACTATTTTAGAGTTGATACACTTAATACTAGATTAAGAAAAAACAAACAATACATAATATATTATTTTTTTCTTAATCAAATTATTATATTTCAAATTAATTTTAATAAAACAACTTAAAATTATAATTTCAATCTTATCACATGCATAGTACGAATTATTATACTTGTTCAATAGTAGTATAATAGGATTGATCTACTTTATAATAGGAAACAAAATTTTTAATTAATGATATATTAATTTGATTATGTATTTTAAGAATAAATAATTATAATTATGCATAATTGGTATATAATATTAATAATATACGATATAGTTTTCTTTTAAATGATAGTTTTTTTATGTTAATGTTTCTTAACATAAATTTTATGTAATTGATTAAAATAATTATGCATTTATATAATAGTAGTATAATAGGATTGATATACTTTAAAATAAGTAAAATAAAATTAATTAATGAGTTATGCTATGTGTACACTAAAATCAGTCATTAAAGTTAACTATCAGTATAAAATATATATTAAAATACGAATACACATTGAAAATAAATTAAATCACACAATTTATACACAAATATATTGGTGGTTGATTTTAGTGATTAATTTTGATGTACAAAACTACAAATAGCATTTTTCTTAATTAATGTTATATTAATTTGATTACCTATTTTAAGAACAACTATTTTAAAGTTAAACTCTTAAGAATTACAACTAACTTGGATTAATCGAGTGATAATCTTTTAATTCGGTGGGGTTTAATGGAAACCATATTCCTAAAAGTAGCTTCTATATTCTCCTTTATGCATGTTACAATAGTCATTTCTCATTTCTTATATATGATAGATGTATGAATAAAAAGTAGTGTTTACATATTCAATTCTTTAAATGAATTACCTTTGCATGATGGGTTAATGCTAACGCTCTATATAGGGGATAGAACCATCACTCTCTATCTTCAACCCTCTAATAAGCTTCCATATTATTTTTCATATTATACCTTACATCTTCATCTCATCTATCAATTCTTAAACAGGTCTAACAATGACCAACATATCTTTTCTGCTTATCCTTACACTTGAAAAATTGACAACACAACTCTCAAAGCTGAATTTCACAATATACGATTTGTAGCCCATAAATGCATTTTATCCTTGCCCACTATCTTGTCAAGCAATAAATTTTATTAAGGAAGCTTGCTGAGTTTACTAATTAGACTTTATTCATTTTTATTTATCTTATTATTTAATAAATTAATTATTAATTATTTTTGTGATTTATTCTCATATATAAGGAACTTGAAACCTTAATTAGCAATTGATTCGCCAAATCTAATAGACGAAACATGCAATAGTTATTTTTGGTCAAAATAATGAAAAAAACATAAAATTTGTAGCCTTGTTAAGTTTAATCAAATCATTGCTATTAAAATACTCCTGTAATATTTGCTTGTACATAATAATAATAATAATAATAATAATAATAATAATAATAATATTATTATTATTATTGTTGTTGTTGTTGTTGTTGTTGTTGTTGTTGTTGTTGTTGTTGTTGTTGTATGAAAATAAAGATCAATTATTAATTCTTTAGATATAAATAAATATTACTAATAACAAGATCAGAAGCAAATTTTTAATTTGAATCAAATATTACATGTGTACAAAGAGAGGAGACCTTATTAATGAATTAGTGTTACAGTTACAAAAATAACATATGAATTTGTATATTTATTAATCAATTAATTCTTGTGGTGAAAGAAAGGAGGTTTTCTTTGTAAATCCATGCACCAAACGATTCTGCTTTGATACCGATATTGTGAATTACTTTGTCAGTAAGGACATCAAAGGAAGCCAATTCATCGTTATAGTTTTCGATAAAATATATTAAATCACATTTGTTGCCCATTCCGAATGGAAAATCAACTTCTAGAATGTGCCTAACTGTAAAAAGTTTCACCCAAGATTCTTTCACACCAATTTCACCCAAAATAGATATTTCAATGCAGCTATTTTCATCAAGAGAGGAAATTAGAGCAAGAGACTCATTGAGCACTCCCAAAACTCTAATGGGGGAACATCATTTCTGTGCGCCAAAACAATCGATGTGGTTTGAAACGTTTCAGTGCTGAGGTTAAATGACACAATTACTTCTTCATACTCCTCACAGCACCAGTGACATACTCCATTTAAGTATTTTACAGAACCTTGATGTAAAAATTCATTGTAATTCATTTTAAGCTCAAGTTTTTTCCAACAATTATTTTTTAGACTATAAATTTGCCAAAATGGAGAAGGTCCATCTAAGTAAAATTCATAATCAATATAATATACACATTGAATTACTTTATAGTCATCATTCATATTATCATAACCAAATCCATGAACACTTACCTCTAGATCAAAGCCGGGCTCATCAGTAATAATACTCGGAGGAATAATTTTATGCTCGTCTGTTTTGGGGTTCCAAAGTCCAATTTTTACTTTTTTTACCTTACGACCATAAGTTTCAGAGTAACATATGATACCATCAACACATTCTATAACCATGCCGGAAACATCATATTCCTCAACTAGACTTGGCAAAACTAATCTAACTATGTTTTCATACTTTTGTCCAGAAAGCAAATACACATCTTTTTTATAGACGTTGTTTCCATCACCTCTTCTGTCATAAAAATCTCTCCATAGAAGGAGAGACGATGAATAAACAGTTTTGGATTTTAAATTCTCGTAGTACATACTCTTGAAATTAGAATTTTCAAGTAAATTTAACCAAGACTTCTGCACGCAACTAAATCGCTTCAAAGATTTAATAGGTAATTTTGCCAGAATTTCTAATGCAAGATCATTAGAAATCTGATCGCTATAGTTTTTCATTTGCATTGAAGATGAAGGTGGAAAAATTATAGGATAGGATTTGGCGCTTGTGGTGTGCCTCGCAAAATGTAATGAAATAAAGTAAAATTTTTAAAAAAATTCAACGGTTTTACATTTTTGTCGCTCTATCTATTTCTCTCCTAATCAAGATCTCCAATATTTAGGATTAAACATCAAATCAATCAAATGATTGATGGGTAATATATATAGAAAACCTAAATAAAATAAAAAGGAAGTCAATATAAATTGTGAGCATTTGAATTACATTTGCAATTACAAATATAAATGTATAATATAATTATTACTTATTACGCTTGATTTATTTATAAATGTTACCTAGATCATTTTTTATTAGTTTAATGTTGATTATGGTTAATTATGGTAGAAATATATAAGGAATATATAAGGTAATACAAATTGTTGTGTGGTTGCATTTTATGTATTTTTTTATATACTCTTATTATAATTAATTATAACTAACATTAAACTAATAAAAAATGATGTAAGTAACAATAAACAATACTAAATTCTGCTAGTTTAAAAAAATAAACAACTTAAGCTGAAAATAATTACTTGCCATTAATATTTTGCCTGTATATAATAGTTAGGTAAATAAATCTTAAAAGAAATCTTAATTTATTATTATTTGTACTACGTTGTTAGATAAATAAAATAAAATAAAAATTATAGGTGAAATCAAATAGATAGAATTCAAAAAATAACAGTACCAAATGAAGTACAAATAAGAGAAATATGTATTTTATTTTTTATTTATTAATTATTATTATTATAGTGTGATAAATACGGATTGATTTTAAAAAATAAATAAATATAAAAATATATTTTCTTATCTTTTGGCTAGTTTTCTGTCCTCGTTTTATTTATTAGGTCATGATGGAAAGCTCTCAACTAGTAAGAGATTTCAATGAGAAATTAAAATTAAAAAAAATGTCACATTCAACTCCAAACTTAAAAATGGTCAATTTAATAGGTCTTTTATTTTATATATTCTTCATCTATTTATATTTTTTAATAATATGGGACTAATTTTTTATATTCTTCACACTTACAATGTACCGACCCTCAATATTAAAAATATAAATATAAATTACTTATAATTTATTTTATAAATTGAAGTTCTTTATTTTTAAAAATTATTTTATTAAAAATAATTAAATTAATTTATAACTATTTGAATTGAATTAAATTTATATTATTATATATTTTTGTTATGATAAAATATTTTACATAATTAAAATTATAATTTTAGTAATTTATAAATAATAAAAATTATATATATTTTAATTTGAATAATTAATATTTTTAATTTAAAAAAAATGGCCGGAGGTCGTTATTATACATATATGCCATTATATATATTCATTATGTATATATATTAAAGAAGGAAAAAGAGCAAGCCGAATGTGGCTTACATGCTTTCATATATATACTTATGACACCTAAACCCCTTATATGTGTAACATTTTCCATAAATCATGATCATTAGCACGTAATTAGCATTGCATATTTCTTTCTTGGGTGGTACAAGAGAGATAGGACCGAGAGAGAAAAGAAAGAAACCGTGAACTTTCCAAAAACTTTCGCTTTTGATTTTTTGAGATTCGTAATTTCAATAAAAAATCTAATACGATAAGAGTGTTTGTATCTTTCTCTTCTACATATTGGCATCAATTTTTTTATCGATGAATGTTGACAGTGACGTAGCTCTCCTACTTTTGAGTTCGGCCAACTGAAGTTCTATGAGGCACAGATGATTTCTGACATTTTTTTCTTCGGCAACTCGGTCAGAAAGTTTTTCCGTAGCTTCGAGTATTTTGATTTCGTATGAAAGTAGGTTTTGGTAATTTTAATATGAATTAAATATATTCTTGATGTGTAATTGTTGGTTTGATGATTATTGCTTGAATTTGAGTGATTTTGTGCTTAAAATTTTGTTGAATCTCGTTGAATTTGATGCTTTAAAGTTTGGTCATTATAGATCCGATAAGGACCGAACTGTTTTTGATGTATTTGAGGGCTATTGTTAAACTTGAATATTGAGAAAATTGATGAGATTTTATGGTTGAAAGATTAAAATTAAAAGTTGTGAAAAATTCGTAACCAAAAAAGAATTTAAAATTAAATATATATTTTGAAAGATCACAAGAGGAGGTTGTATTTTTGAATATAAAAATGTAATTTGATAAAAGATCGGGGTTAAATTTATAATTATATAAGTTTTTGGGAATTTTGGGTAATAAGTAAAGTTTATGGGTAAAATGGATATTTTATAAAAACTCAGGTTATTTTTATAAATATAAAAATAAGTGAGAATTTAAATATAATTTTGTAAAATATTAAGATTAAGAACAGAATATTAAAGAGTTCGTATCTTATAAAGTAATTAGTAAAAGTTTTAAAAATAAGATTTTATAAACTAAGTTTTAAAAGAAGATTATAAATATTATTTTAATTACTTTTTTAAAATTACTCATTTATATTAAAATAAATCATTATTATAATTAGTATTTATCAAAATATTATTTTGTAAGAATATTATAATGTGTAATATTAATGAGAAAGCAAGCAGAGTAATCTTAAAAATTTTAGAGAACGCAGACTTAATTAAAGGACTTTATAATTCTTTTCCATAAAACACTTAGGAAGAGGCAAGAGAATAATGTCAAAATAATTTATACATACTATGGAATGATAGGAAAGAAAAGAAGAAGAAAGAAAAGAAAAGGAAAGAAAAATATTAAAGAACCTCTACCACAGGAGAGCAGAGGACATGAATGAAAGAATGTATTAACTAAAGAGACCTCTACCACAGGAGAGCAGAGGAAAAAGATAAAGAGAAAGTTTTAAAAGATTGTCTGCAACAGGAGAGCAGATGCGACTTTGTTTGGGCTTTAATGCCAAATGTATATTGGGGACGTCCACACACTGAGAACTATTTTTCAGATGTAAGCACATTGAAAGTCACACTGTATGTAGCCTAACCGTAAGACTTATAAGCACACAGTATGTATCTGGAAAGCCATATCCGGGATTCGTGCCCGAGCAATGTCGAGAGCGAGTAGGCGACCGACACATGAGCTCATGACCTGCGATAGGACTAGACATGCATCATCCTTGTTTGCGCATATTTGTTTGTGATTGTGTTTTCTATGACTTTGTGTGCGTGTGATTGGATTCTATGTTTTGTAATTGTTGAGTTGGATTGTACTTTGTTGACTGTTATCATTTACTGAAAACATAATAAAATGAACTTAACTAACTACCCCGACCCTACTAAGAACTCCCCAGTTCTTACCCCCTATCTCCACCTCCTTTCAGCTACAGGTGCGAAGGTTTAGTGCGGAGCTACAGGAGCATAGTAGATTATTTTCATAAGTTGAGTGGTTAGAATTTATTTTCCCATCCTCGTTTATTATTTTGTTTTTTTAGAGGGGTAGGATTTGTAATTGAGGTTCTTTGACATAAGTCTATGTATATAAAGCTATGTGAATATATATATATACTTTTGTGATTAATTAGTTTAAAATAAAGGCTCCTTTCGTTTTCTTTAATAAGAATTTTGTTTCGTATTCGCAAAGGATTAATATTAAATAAAGATAATATAAAATAAAAAGGTTTAGAGGGAAGTAACACTTGAGCTTTTAGTACGATCATGAGGTGCTAAAAGTTAGGGTGTTACATTATGGTACCAGAGCAGTTCGTTCCCGTTAGAGCCTTGGGAATGGACTGACTATGCTTTACTGCATACTCTGAGTGTCTGTCATGCAGTAGGACTTGTTCCGATGACAAGAGTTTGAGTATCAAATGCATGATTGTCTATTGATTAATACTGTTACTCGACCATTGCATCTCTCATGGTATTAGGTCTGGCCAACTTAATACTGATGATTTGTGCATACAGAAACACTAATGGATTGTCATAGACAAAATAGAATTAATAGGTGATGCGAATTATGGGTTTTGGGAACGTTAGAAGTTGCATCTCGGGGTTGCTCGGTCACGTATCTTGTCTTTCCATGGTTTATCTTGAAATTTTGTTTGGGGTTTCTTTCTTGGAAAGTGAACTAATTATTCCCCAATCTTGTTCCTTGTTCATATGCTATTTTCATTTGATCTTAATTACATACGTTTACTTGAATTCCCTGAGATATATGCTATTCTTAAGATGCGGTTTCGTTCTTTTGCTTCATGTCTTGCATCTTTTGTATATCTCATTCCGATTAAATTTGGTTCTTTTGAAGTTCTTGTCTTGAACCTTACATTCTGAATTATTCCCTGGCTGATAGTGTTCTTAAACTATATTATATTTGGTATAAAATGTATTGAATTGAAGTATTTTTTAGTATTATATTTAGGTCATGCTACTTTGAGTAAAATTTTTTCCTCACCTGCTGAATGTCGTGGATGCACCTAGAGGCTACGCATGTAGTTTTGGTTCCCATTGGCCCCAACAAGTGCTGTGACAATTGCAAAAAGGATGGAAATTATCGAGACTAATTAAAGGCAGTTTGTTGGCATATAATATTCTAATTAGTTAGTTTTTTTTTTTTTTTTTTGCAGAAGTTAACTTTTGGTATACCATAGTTAGAATGTAGCTGGGTTGTAGTTATGGTCTAAAATAATTTCTGCTCCATTTCAAAATAATAATGATAACATGAATAATAATAACAATAATAATCGCTCTAACCCTGCCCCTTTATCTTATCGAAATAGTAATGATGATGATGATAGAAAAACAATGAATTGTTTTTTTTAAACAAAAGAGCTCAACACAGTAAAGTAGAACAAACAGAATTAGATAACAAAACAACAGAAAACAAAAAAAAAAACAAAATAACACAAGACAATCCCTAAGTCATCTCTGACATCGCCATCAACAACAAAAGGGATCCACACATTTTCACTCGTTATAGCTATGCAAGGTCATGTTGATAATTTCTTCTACATCTTTGCTTTGATTCTGAAAAATCCTTATATTCTTTTCCAACCAAAGGTTCCAAACTAGTACACAGAAGCACATCAACCACTATTTACGATCCTTCTTTCTATGTGGTTCTTCTGTCCAGCTAAGAAAATGATCCTTTATTGAACCTGGAAAAGACCACTATCGGCTAAACGCAGCTATCCACGCACACCACACCTGCCAAGAAAACTCACAGCCAAGAAACAAGTGATAGACCCGTTCCACATCATTGTTACATAAAACGCACCCAATATCTTCCTGACTAATAATCCCGAACCGACTCAGTCTTTCCTTAGTACTCACCCTTCCTATCAAGACAAACCAAGCAAATAGCTCCATGCTTGGGGGCACCACCCCCTCGTCCCGGGCCATCGCACGGAAAACTATAACCGAAATCCTTTTTATCTGGCATTAACTTGGAACCGCGTGCATCTAAAGCACCTTTTACTAAGATCAATGTAGTTGTATGTAAACCCATAGCAATAGCATGATGAACCAAAAGGTCTCCAGGACCTATTGTTAAAAATAATGAATTAGTATTTTCATTAACAGCATTTAACCAACCGGGCAACCAGATGCTTCGACCCGCATTGAATGCCGGGCCGCTCGTTGAAGATAAAAGTACATCGAACCCATATTTGCTCAATGGTAATGGGTTCGATCAAAATTTGCTCGGTCTTAGTGAAGTTGTAACTGGATATATCCTCCGGCAGTAATTCCATCTGTAAAACCTGCACAAATGAGTTAGTCAAAAAACTCCTTACCTCTCATATTTTTACATAACTCTATCCTCTCTGTTATTTACTAGCTTCACAGGTCACAAAGCCTCATGTAACTAACCCAGAAGGTCCAACTCCCACTGAAAAAGCTCTCTCCTCTATTGGAAGTTCCAAATCCACTCTAACCCATCCCAAAACCCACAATCCCCTATAACCGATCCACATTGGTTTTAAATAGAGAACAGCCTGGGGAACCGAGCTTTCAAGGATCAACAATGTAACCATACATCCTCCCAAAATTGAGTCCGCCTCCCATCACCAACCTCCATGGACAAGCCCGTAATCATCTTATCCTTATATGTTTCTCCTTGATATGGATCTGACAAATACCATTTCATAGACCTCCTCTAGTAGGTAGCACTTGAGTGGACAACAGCTCGTTAATATTTAGATTATTACAGGAGCAGACCACCTTCTTCCACAATGGACACTCTTCCTTTACAAACCACCACCACCACTTGAACAGAAGTGTAGTGTTACGAACCATAGCGTTGCCCACTCCGAATCCCCCAAGCTTTTTAGGGGCCTGCACCACTTTCCATTTCACTAAAGCTATATGATTCCTTTCATCCTCCTTGGTACAAAGGAATCTTCTCTGCATAGAAATCAGCTTCTCAGCCACAACCTTTGGCATCTTATATAAGCTCAAATAATACACTGGCAAACTATTCAACGCTGATTTTATAAGTACCAACTTCCCAGTCTTATTTAGCACCTTAGCTTTCCACAGGCTCAGTTTCTCCTCCACCTTGTCAATAATATGCTTCCAAGTCGTGACTAATCTCAAATTCACTCCAAGGGGAACTCCAAGATATTTAATGGGTAGGATACCTTCCTTACAACCTAATAAGCTACACATTCGGTGAATCCATAGCCCTTCACAATTGATTGGTATCAAGCTGTACTTGTCAAAATTTATACTTATCCTTGACATCAACTCAAAGCAACGGAGAAGCCGCTTGTAATTCTTCACAGTCTCCTCTTCTGGTGGGCAAAACAGAATAGTATCATCCACAAACTGAATATGCAGCAACTCTATACTGTCTCTTCTAACCACCAATGGTGATATGCACCCGTTTCTGACCGCCTCTCCAGCAATTCTATGCAGAACATCTACAACCAGTACAAACAGAAAAGGAGATAGTGGGTCACCTTGTCTCAAACCCTTTTTCATTTTGAACAGCTTAGATGGTGATCAATTTATCAAGATCGACATAGATGTGGTGGTCACACACTCCATTACCCACGCCCTCCACCTACTTTCAAACCCCATCTTATGCAACACAATGTCTACAAAACTCCACTTAACTCTATCATAGGCTTTTTTAAAATCTAGCTTAATAATTGCTACCTCCTTTTTTCTTAGTTTAAGCTAGTGAACAGTTTCACATGCAATGAGAGTCCCATCATAGATTTTCTTCCTTTTACAAATGCGCTTTGAGTCTCCCCTATGAGCCTTGGCATCATTGATCTTATCCTCCTAACTAGCACTTTCGAGATAGCCTTATACACACACCCAACTATACTAATTGGCCTCAAGTCTTTGATCTCCTTTGCTCCAATAAACTTAGGTACCAAAGCCATCCAAGTGATATTGGCGTCTGCCAGTAACCTGAACGTCTGAAAGAACCACAACACAGCTGTCGTAAACTCAGGTCCAATCTTATCCCAGCACCTCTTGATGATATTCATGTTATACCCGTCACAACTTGGTGCCTTAGATGACTTACAATCCCAAACTGTTTCTCTGATCTCCTCAGCTGACGGCAAATCCTCCAAATTCACGGAATCAACCTCATCTATCCTCCCCCACTAGATCATCTCTAAACCCCACCAAATTCACGGCTAATTAACCCATAAATGAGAATTTATTCTAGAAAGCCTAAAATGTGATTTTTTATGACTAAATGTGATAGAGGAGATTGAGACGAGAATTTCAATACCAATTATATAGAATTCAGACCAAGATTGGACCGAATGGGCCAAATCGGGCCAATCGGACCCAAAGTGGGCCCTTGGCCCAACATAACTAAACCAAGATCTTAGTTTTCAGCATTCTCTCTCCTCACTAAACACACTCACATGCTGAAATTAGAGGCACAAGAGGGAAAAACACTCTCTCAAGTTCTCTCCCTTGGTTGATCTTCAAACCACCATAACTTTTGATCTAGAGCTCCGATTGCCGCACCGTTTGCGGCCATGCGTTCACCGCGGAGAGCTCTACAAAACCCATCCAATCAATCTTGAGGTAAGCCACGTTTTGCTCTTCGAATTTCCAGCCTTGTTTTCGAGTTTCATGAGCAAAAATATTGAGATTTTGGGCTCTTTGATGTTATAGGACCCAACTCTCTTGAAGGAGAAGGTTAATCTTGTCTCCTTGGACCTTGGGTGTAGTAAGATTCTCAACCCTAGTGTAATTTATTGTTCTATGATGTTTGGGTATTGAGATGTTGTGTATGGGTATGATGATTGTGGCTTAGGCTGTGTATATGTGAATATTGGAGCTTGATTTGGTGATATTGAAAAGCTTAAAAAGGGTTGGGTCGTGAAAAATCTGTTCTTGGAGGTGTTAAGGCCTTGAGAGCTTGTGGATAAGTGATTTGGAAGTGCTCCGGTTGAGCTTGGGAAATCGGCTAAGGTATGGTTTTGGTTTCCCGTATCTAATATGTAATGTGGTAGGAAATACTTAGCCTAGAGGCCCTAAGATAGGCATTGAATGGTTGATGTTATTGAATGGTTGATATATATGATGTGCTTATATATGTGATGATGATTATTGATGCCTTAGTGGTATGATGTATGAGGAATATGCATGTTGTGATATATGCTTGATGATTGAATATGGTTGAATTGTGGGTTGAACCATGTTGATGGTGAGTATGATATTAATTGTGTACAATGATGATTTATTGGAATTGGTGTTGTTGAGAATTGGCATGAGGAAGAGTATATGATATGTCAATGTGTTTGAGTTTGAGCCACTTGGGTGAAGTGGGTTAAAATGATGGGATAGTGATTTTGTAAATTGTGGTAAAGTGTCAAAGTGTGAGTTGAGGAGGCTTGATGTTGAATTTGATATATTTTAACTGATTTCGAAGAAAAGGGATGAAATTGGCATATTTTGATTGATTTTGAAAAGAGTTGGAAATGGCTTGTTTTGAAAATGGCATGTTGTGGTTTTGTATGAAACTATCATTTTTGGGCATACTTTGACGGGACATAACTTGGACTACGAATCTCCGTTTTGTGCCAAATCTATTTTGAAATGAAATTGGATCCGGGATGTCCATACCGTTCAAAGAACGGGTGAAAAACGATTTAAAATGAGAAAGTTATGTCCGTTGGAAGATTGGGGTTTAAATCTGTGAATTCTGCAGCTTTTAACTTAGAAAAATTTTTAGCAGAATGACCCCTTGCTCGTGGGCGCACTTGGCGCGTACGCGCCGTTCTTTCGGAAAGCACCATCCACGCGTGCGCGGGCGCGCCGATGTGCTGCACCCAATGCTCAGCCATTTTGCCCGAGAGTTGTGCCAGAATTGTGCCAGCTTTGTGCTAGGGGCACGAGAGCACCCACGCGTACGCGTAGCTGACGCGTGCGCGTCGCTTGGGTATTTTTCAATCCACGCGTTAGCGTGCATGACGCATACGTGTCGATGAGTTTTTGAGGCCATCCACGCGTGCGCGTGGAGTGCGCGTACGCGTGGAGTGCGCGTACGCGTGGCCCTGTTTTCATCCCAAAGTTAATTTTTGAGTTTTAAAAGCCAAATTTCATACTTCTAAGCCTCCGATCTCACCACTTATGTCTTAAATCATTATGACATGTCTAGCTATGAGAAAAAGGGCTAGTGAATGTGGTAACTTGCGAGTGAAGCAAGGGAAAAATGAATGATCAATGAGGATCAAAGATGATTATGTGAGATGCGGAGGATGGTGGTGGAAGTGCTTGATATGCCATGGGCCGAAGGGCCGTAATTATTAATGAACTGGCTGGTTATGGATTTAACCGTGAGCTGGATGGCTAGATTATTGCCGTGTTACGGCGGAGCCATGATTATGGCCGTGTATAAATGTATATATGCTGTTGAATGAATTGTGAATGTTGCACTTCCACTGTTGGAGATGAGAGTTTTCCTGGGAGGAAGTAGTGGCTAGCCACCACGTGCTCCAGGTTGAGACTCGAAGCTCTTTTGACCCTATGTCATAAGTGTGGTCGGGCACTGTGAAAGACTCGGATGAGCTCGTCCCCGTAAATATTCACCAGTGAAGGTGATGATATAGATCATGATTATGATCAAGTTTATGATGAGTATAACTCGAGTTGGGGATACGTGTTCTCCCAATCCCAATTTTCCTTCCCTTCACGATTCCTCCCAGCTCCCAAGTTCATGCTCCATTTCTGTTTGTTTTTCTGTTTTTTTTCTTTTACTTGTTCATTTCTGTAGTTACTGTAATTGTCTGTTAGTTACTTTAAATTCAAATGTTGCATGTTAAGCTAAGTTAGAAATATCTGCTGTTAGGTAGCTAGGACTGGATAGAAGATTCTAGGCCTGATAAGTGCTCCGTTTGTGTTTATTTTCTGTTTGTTGATTTGTCTGATAAGTGCCAATTTTGAGCTGCTCTGTATACAAATTGTGCTGCCTGCATGCTAAACCACTGCTGCTGTACTTGATTGATGTTGTGATTATGTTATTTGTGCTATTTTGCTATCCGGGAACGTCCAATTTTAAGCCGGAATGCTACCCGATTTTCCAGAAAATTAGTTTTCTTTTGTTCTTTCTTTCAATTTTGGGCCAATTTCCGCTTCCTTTTAAACTTCCCAGATTTGCATCAATCATTGTGAATATGAACCGCAACTTCTCTTGTCTTTGAGCAAAAATATCATCATGCCAACTAATCCATTTTCTAACTTACTAATTTCTTTAACCATTTGACATTTACTCACCTCTAACCCTCTTTAACCATTCTTTCTAAAGTGTGATGATTTTATGCTTAATAGGTATGAGTTGTTGACTTTAATGAAGCTTGCATTCTTGGTTTACTTGTTCACTTATGTTTACTTGTTCACCAAGTCTTTTCATATTCATTGCAACATCATGATTGTTCTTAGCCAAATGTATCCTGAACATGCCTTCTTTGTTACATGCTAAGTGTTTTATTGCTTATGTTCTATCATATTTTTTCAGGATGTCGGATAAAGGGAAAGCTATAGCCACTGCCTCCAAGAAAAGGAAACTCTCTACACCCTCTATTCCCTCCATCTACAAGCATTATGCTAAGAATCCATTAAATGATGAAGAAAAAGAAAATCAGCAGTTACCTTCTACCGACCCAACCAAGTTTCCCAATCTCTACTGTGAGCTTCAATTTTCCAAATATCGAACAACGAAGCTTAACATTGAGAAGAAATTGCTCCTACCCAATGATGTGAGGCGGTCGATTACAAGTCGCATCCTAGAGTTGGGTTTGGACTTTGTTGATAGAGATTTGGGGGATATCAACATTTCTTGGGTCAAGGAATTCTACTGCAACTTCTTCCGCCCCACTTTGGATTCGGTTCAGGTGCGGGGTAGAGAGATCATGATTACTGAGACTGCCATTGGAGAGGCATTACAGTGCCGGCATATTCCTGATGACTTGTGTGCCCATCAGCAGGCAGAGATGGCTATCCATACCATGACTTTTGATTATGAGGCACTTAGGAGCGTCATTGGTTTACCGGATGCTACATGGGTTATGGATGCAAACAATACCAAGTCTAAGGGGATGCTATTTGCTTACTTGACTAGAGAGGCCAAGACTTGGCAGATGATCTTTGCCCACTATGTCTTGCCTACTACTCATTTCTCTGAGATCCCTATGGAGATGCTTCTGCTGATTGGGTGTGTTATGGAGGGGAAGGATGTCTCTTTTCCCCGCCTTATCCGACAGTGCATGTGGCGGGCGCATATTCGTGGCCTACTTCCATTTCCCACCTTGGTCACGAGTATGGCGTCCCTAGCTGAGGTACCCTGGCTGGACGATGATGTGACACCACCACCCCCTGATGCAGATGACAGGGAGGTTACTATTCCCTGGGGTGGTTGGGTGCATGAGAAGCCCCCTGCTAGACGTCGTTCTAGGGCTAGAGCAGTCGTGGGGACACTTTCACCGTCAGCCCCTACTGCAGCCCCATCCTCTTCTACCGCCGCAGCTCCATCTTCATCCACAGCTCCACCTTCAGTCCCTGAGCCTACTTACCTACTGATCCAGTGTCTATTCCAGTTCTTAGAGCGTGAGAGACTCCATGTCAGATGCCGATTAGATCGGATGGACCAGGCGCTCATCTCTCTGGGTGCCGAGCTACCTCCGCTTCCCGATTCTCCGGCCTCCGATGAGCAGGATCATCAGGAGGAGGGTGCGGAGGTGCTGACTCAGCAGGATGCTCCTCCAGCTGCCCCAGACACCACAGAGCTACAGCCACAGCCACAGCCACAGCCAGAGCCAGTCCCACAACCACAGACAGAGCCCGAGCCCACCGTTGTACCCTCCACTGATCCTCCGGTTTAGTATCGAGGACAATGCTTGTTCTCAAGTGTGGGGAGGGGACCGGTGAACTTTTCAGCTACTCTACTAGTTACCTTATTTTTGCATATCTTTTGTATATATTTTGATACATTTTTAGTTTACTTTAGATACTTTTACTGCTTATTTTAGATTTTAGATATCTTGATACTTTTGGATATTTCTAGATATTTTGGATTTTAGATTTCCATACTTTTAGTTGGATTTTTCTTTATATATTTTTGCATATCTTCCTTCTTAGTTTGTGGTTGTGATTAGAATTCATACTTTGAATTGCAAACACTTAGTTACCCTTTTTGCATAAGAAATTGATTTTAAGTGGAAAAGAAACGGGTGAACTAAGAAAATTTTTAAATTTTTCAATCACAACAATGCCTAGTCAAATAGTGAGATTTTCCAAGAAATTTAACTATAGGGCATTAACCCAATTGATTGAAAGAAAACTTTTGGTGAAGCTTGCTTGAATTCATACTTTGTGAAGCATGTATTGAATTAAGAACACAAGCTTGTGAGACTTGAGCCTATTGATGTGGTTACATTTTATAACCACTTATTTTCCATTCTTGTGTGAAATTGTTCTCTTTCTATGATTGTGATCCTTGATTTGCTTAAGTCTATATGTCCATTTATTTCTTGTATTTATGCATTTGTATGATTGAGGCCATTATTTCATTAGCCTACTTACCCAAATAGCCCACCTTTTACTCTCCATTGTTAGCCAATTTTGAGCCTATGCTTAACCAACTTGTTCTCATTTTAGCACATTACAAGCCCAAGGCGGAAAACCAATGAAAGTCCTTGTTTAGATCTTTGATTAGCCTAGGCTAGTGAGAGTGTTTATTATTTAAAGTTGGTGAGGCTTGGGAACATTGGAGGGGATGAAAAGGGTAGTACACTTTCATGTTTAGGAATTGGGAACATATTCATGTATTGATTAGATGTATAGACCTTATGCATTGATGTTCTCGTATATAGCTTGAAAAAGAAAAAAAAAGAGAAAAGAAAGAAAGAAAGAAAAGAAGAAAAATAATAAAAAGGGGACAAAATGCCCCAAGGTGAAGTTCAACAAAAAAAAAGGAATCAATGCATAAGTGTTATGAATTAAAGAATAGAATGCATGAGTATGTAAGAAAAAGTGAAGAATGGGTAGTTAGAATAGTTTGAATTTGTATAGGTCATTATATAGGATAGGTGGGAAAGTCTATACTAATCCAAGATTCAAATCCTAGTCCACTTAACCATAAATGATCCTACCTTGACCCTAACCCCATTACAACCTAAATGAAAGACCTCATGATGAATGTATGCATGCATTGAATAAGTGTTGATTGTTAGAAGAAAATCAAACTTTGGAAAGCATGAATAGAAGAGAGTTGAGTGAATTAACCCTTAAACACTTGAGTGAATAGAGCGGATACACATCTGGTGAGGGTTCAAAAGTTCAATTACATGTATTCACCCGTATTATCTATATTCTTGCAAGTTTGAGCTTCTTTTTGATAATTCAATACAATTGTGGTTTGGACTTAACTCCTATTGCCCTAACTATTGTGCTTTCACATGTCTCTTGGGAATTGATTTGTTTGAACTAAGCATTTCCAATTGCTTTAGGTAGTTGCATTTAGATAAGCTCATATAGCTTAGTTGCATTCAATAAATGTCATACCCCTTAGTTCCTTCTTATTTTAGCATGAGGACATGCTAAGGTCTAAGTGTGGGGAGGTTGATAAACCCCATTTTTAGGATTTATCTTGTATTGAATTTAGGGTGTTTTGATAATCTTTTCTCACATTTAGCCCATGAATTAGCATGGTTTTGTTATCTCTCCCATATTTGTGCTTAAGTGTAAAAACATGCTTTTTAAGCCTTATTTTGATGAATTCTAATTTCTCCTTGATTCCATAAGATGACTTGATGTGTTTGTTAGTAATTCCAGGATTGAAATAGGCTAGGCATGGATCAAAGGAGCAAGGAAGGAAGCATGCAAATGGAGAGAAGCACAAAAGACAAAAGAATTGATCTCGGCCAAGCACGCGCACGCGCACAAGGCACTCGCGCACACATTGCAGAATCGGCCAGGGACGCGCACGGTACGGCCAGAGACGCGCACGCGCCAATGGTGGCACATGACTTCATTAATGCAACACGTGCCTGGCGATTTGAGAGGGTTTCTGAACCCATTTTGGCGCAAAATGCTGATAGAAAGGAATAAAAGGATCAAGGATTGAAGGGGAAGGCAATTATTGAATCTAGGGAATCATATAGCATAATTAGGATTAGTTTTAGAGTTAGTTTTAGAGAGAGAAGCTCTCACTTCTCTCTAGAATTAGGATTAGGTTTAGGTTAATCTCTCTTCTTAGATCTAGGTTTAATTCATGCTTTGATTCACTTTTCATTTATCAATTCTTAATCTTCTCCCCTTCCTCTTTCTAGTTATGTGCTTTAATGATTGTAATCCTTCATTTTGTTTTGGATAGATTGTTGTTCCTTTGTTTCTTTCAATAATGCAATTTGAGGTAATTCATGATAATTGTGATTTCCTTGATTGTTGTTGTTAATTCCTTTCAATAATTGTTGTTAGATTCTATTCTTGTTGTTGATTTACTATGTTTTCCTTTTATGCCTTCCAAGTGTTTGATGAAATGCTTGGTTGGATTTTAGTGTAGGTTTTGTTCCTCTTGGCCTAGGTAGAGTAATTAGTGACTCTTGAGTTATCTAATTCCCTTGTTGATTGATAATTAGAGATTGCTAATTGGTTTGGAATGCACCAAAGCTAGTCTTTCCTTGGGAGTTGGCTAGGACTTGTGGCTCAAGTCAATTCATCCACTTGACTATCCTTTATTTAGTAGAGGTTAACTAAGTGGTAGCAATGAACAATTCTCATCACAATTGAGAAGGATAACTAGGATAGGACTTCTAATTTTCATACCTTGCCAAGAGCCTTTTATAGTTGTTAGTTTATTTTCATTGCCATTTACTTTTCATGCTTCTTATCCAAAACCCCAAAATAACTCATAACCAATAACAAGACACTTTATTGTAATTCTTAGGGAGAACGACCCGAGATTTGAATACTTCGGCTTATAAATTTAGGGGTTTGTACTAGTGACAAACAACTTTTTGTATGAAAGGATTATTGTTTGGTTTAGAAACTATACTTTACAACGAGATTTCATTAGTGAAATTCTAAACCGTCAAAAATCCAATCATCAGTTAGCTACCAGGACTTGTCGGGTTGGCTCTATAACTGACAGATGATATCATTAGCCACTAGGGACAGGCATTCATCATATGCATACTATATGAATTGTTTGAGATTGCCTATTTGACTGCATATTACTTGCTAATTGCCTAAATGCCTTAATTGTTCCTATTTGTATGTTTCTTGTTTGATATAACTGTGTTTGCTACATTATACTCCTGCTGGTGGTTGGGAGGTGTGAAGGAATTGGAAAGGAAAGTATTAGTTAGACTGAAGAATCTTTAGTCAGTCGCCATATATGGTTTAACTTGTTTATAAGCTTTGATATTATTTGGAGGAAGTTCTAGGATTGCCTTTGGCTTTCCTCTATTATTATGTATTATATATATGGAAGCTGTTACCATGCTGGGGACCTCTGGTTCTCACCCATGCGGATTTTGTGATTTTCAGATGCAGGAAGTGAGGTTTCCCGCTGAAGCATGCTGGAGACTTCTAGATTTGCGAAGATCCTTTGTTCTCAGGACTATGTTTTGGTTTATATGTTTTGCTTAGATACTTTTATCTCCATTAAATAATACAAACTGTGATGACTCCTCTTATGGGAGATTTTGGAGAATAGGTTTTATGTATTTGTGTCCCTTTGGGTTTCCTTTGGGATTTTCCTTATTTTATCATATGTATATATTGCTATGCTCGGACCGGTTATCTTCGCAGCCGGATTTTGAGTCTTGATATTCCTGTTTTTGACACTCCTTTGTGTATATATAATCTCGCATTGGTTATCCTTGTTCGTTATGTTATCGATCAGAGTGTTGCGCTTTTGAGTTGCAATTTTTTTTGTTTACCCCTTTTTCCTATAAAGGCTCCTAGTTATAATCAATCATTCATACTACTATACGTACTAAATTTTTATTTTAGAGGTCATAATACCTTGCCATCTCTGAATTATGACTTAAGCATAAGACTCTGTATAGTAGGGTGTTACAGTTATCAATAAAAAATTATTCTACTTTAAAGACAAATACTATTTTTTTATAGTATTGTCTATTTCAGTAGATCGAAAACTAATCCACCATGAATTAAAATTCTATTTATTAAAGGTATGTCGTTAGCCAATAAGTTATTACATATATAACACAAGATTCAAATTCCTAATATTCTCTTAAGTGGACGAACTCAACTAACTCAAATTAGTTAAGACAAATACTAATTATTTTTAATATATTTAATATTAAAAATATTTTAATTATAATTTAAAAAAATATTTATAGTCATAATTTATATATTTTTTGTTTAATCTTTTAATAAAAAAGTTTTATATATTTTTATGTATAATGCAGAGAAACACACACTAATACATAAAAATCAACTTATTTGCACAAGTTTTAGCTTCTGCTCTTCTTTACACAAATGGATTGGTTTCTGTCATTTTAAGATTGCCAATCTTTAGTTGTAGAAATAAATAATGGTGGTGATAATATCGATAATTCAAAGTTCTGATTTTTTTTTGGTTACAAATATACCATAGAGAAAAAAGTTTGTAAGTTTGGCCATTAACGAAGTTGGACGACCATGATGAACTGAGAAGATACGAAGAAGATGTTAGGAAATTATTTAAATTTCTTAATTTATTTGTGGGTAATACATATATTAATTATAATCATAAATTATACTATTTTAACTTAAATAACTTATATAATGGTATCTTATTTATTATTATAAATGCTAAATTGTATACGTCATAATTATTTTTAATTTGGAATTAAATGAGAATAAAACTAGATATTATCTTTTGAACTTTAGATAATAATCTTTTAGATTTTAGATATATTATCTTTTGGCCTTTAGATACTATTTTTTATTTGGGCTTTAGGATTTAATCGGTGCCGTGCTCAAATATAAATAGTGCATTTGTAACACCCTATCACACAGAACTATATGCTTAAGCCGTAAAATAAAGGTGGTGTGGTATTACGACCTCTAAAATAATATATATATAATATAATATAATATAATATAATATAATATAATATAATATAATAGCAAAAAGAATATAATATATGAGGAGCCTTGAAAAATAGGTAAAACAAAATCGCGAAATTAAAACCGCAACGCTCAAAAAATAAGATTACTTGCGTGCGAAGAAAACTAAAGTTCATAAATATAAATAGGAATAGAGGGTCAATGATACAAAATAACAAGCTCCTAACTCATCCAGCGAAACTAAGGCTGGTCGGAGAATATTTACATACATACATATACATATATGCCAAAACCCAAAATACACACACACACACACACACACACATATATATATATATATATATATATATATATGCCAAAACCCAAAATACATAGATAAAATCCTAGCTCTTCGTAAACCTCTAAGAGGAACAAAATAAACAAGTTATTTGGAGAGAGTTAAGTACATCTATATACATAAACTACACATCAAAATATAACCCAGGAACCACTCTGCTGCAGAAGTCCAGACGCCTAGCGAGGTGCCTCTCGACTTGCATCTGAAAAAGCAATAATATCGTATAGAATGAGAACCGGGGATTCTCAGCATTGTAAAGGTGCCAGCACATAATATATAAGGTCCTGGGAATGCCAGAGGCAATCCTAGAACACCGACACTCAGATATAAAGCTCAAAGAACTAAAAACAGAAGCCATAAATGGGTGTCCTTCTAAAGGCTCTCTAACCTTACTAAACTTAACCTATACACTAAACTTTCCCACCTTTCCTCCGTTCCTCTGTCTCTTATAAGTTGCACACACAAACAAGTAAAACAAGGCAGACACAAGTAGTTCACAAGTAATACAGATAACAATTATGACAAATAGCATATTATAATCACGTAGGCAATCCCAAATAGTTCATAAGCAAGCAAATCAGACAATATGCACATGATGTATGCTTCTCCTATAGTTGATGAGTCTCATCTGTCAGTTATCAAGCCAACCCGATAAGTCCGGCTGCTAAACTCTGGCCTGTCCCTCTACGCGCATCCCCAAGAGTCTATGCATAGTTTTTTCTCATATATATGTAAAATTGCTCAATGGGGGTCAATATTCCCGGGAATTTATAAGTGCCCAGTCACACTCACGTTATAGGGTCAACAGAGTATCGAGTCTCAACCTGGAACATGTGGTGGCAAGCCACGGTACTTTACCCAGGAAAACTCGTTTCTCAGATAACATTGAATTCATAAAACACATGAGCATTCATAATCATTCATATTCATCACATAATCATTCGTCATAGCCATGGCATTATATATCCTTCATGCATACATATTCTTCTCATATAGCTCATCACTTTTTAACCTTTACTTCATCCCCAAGTTACCTCTATTTCCTAGCTTCAACTTATTTCTAGGCTTATCACTATAATCTAGGGATAAAAGGGTAAAAACTGAGGTTTGGAGGTTCAAAGTTAAGCTTTAAAACATAAAAACTCATGTGCTGAAAAATAGGGGTATGCGTATGCATGCACCTGTCCGCGTACGTATGTACACTAGACAGAATAGCATGCATGCGTATGCCCTATGTATGTGTACGCATAGGTACCAAACAGAATCTACCCTATGCATAGAGAGGGTATGCGTATGCATGCAAGGGTATTTTGCCAGAAATTTGGCTAAGTCTGAAATCTGCAGAATTATCATTTTGAACCCTAAACTTCCGACGCGCATAACTTTTTCGTTTTAAACCATTTTCACCCATTTTTCAAATAGTGTAAACTTCACGGACACAATTTTCATATAAAATAAGTTTGAAATTATTTGGAGATCCGGAAGCTAAGTTATGACTCGTCAAAGTTTGGCCAAAAATTAATATTTCATAAAAACCTCAAACCTTAATTTTCTATCAAGTCACCTTTCAAAAATCAACCTAATACACTCAAATTCAGCACCAACTCATATAATATCACTCCACATCCTTCCACCACCCCGTTATACTCCAATTTAAGCAATTCTAGTACATAAACTTCACACTTATATTAATAAGAACATCAATAATTCATTATCTATACAAATTTATTACTATCAACATGTCAATCATCATCATAGCATCATTTAACATTCTATTTCCACACCCAATATCAATAGCCAACTTCCAACCTTGTTTGCAATTATCATCAGGGCACTAAGCATTTCAATATACACATGCATTCATTCTTATCATATGGTCATCTAGCCTAAGTTTTTACAGAATATTATATATTAAATACGAGAAACCTAAACCATACCTTTGCCGATTTTCACGTATTTCCCAAGACAACCCACCAAGCCAAACATAGCGACCAAAGGTCCAAAGTCACCAAGGCCAATAACACCCGACCTCTACCAAGTTCCAAAGCTCACAATTCAAGCTCCAACATATACATATATACACCTAAATTACATATATCACACATACATACCCGAATTCAATACCCAATACACAAATTTAAGGAATTAACTAAGGTTAATGATCCTTACCGTACCCACAAACCAAATGAACCAAACCCAACGAGTTCCGCAAGCTAAATCGTACCTAGAGAACCAAAATCAACAAATTCTCAACTTGGATGCTCACAATTTTTGAAAATCAAAGGGGTAGAGAAACTGGAGTGATAGAGTAGCTTACCTATGAAATTGTTCCAATAGATTTGTAGATTTCGATGTGGTGGTTGTGTGGCCGCAAATGGTGCGGCAATTGGAGCTCGGAGTGAGAAGTTGTGGTGGTTAGAAGTTGGAACAAGAGTTTAGGAACTCCACCTTCTTCCCCCTTCCTCCAAGAATGTGTTTCTTGGCTTTGGGAAGGAGATGAGCTTCAGCTCATGGTGTTAAGAGAAGTGGGTTGGGCTTTGGGCCTGGTTCGATCGGTTTGGCTCGTTCGGCCCAATCTTGGGCCAAATTTTTTGAAATTAGTGTCAAAATTATTATTTTAATTAGCTCTATCCTATTTTACTATAAAATTTACATTTTAAATTTTCATTATTAAGAATTTAATTTATTAGCTAATTATTTGCTAATTTAACGGGGTTTACAGCATTCAGGATTTCGGTCCCCAAAATACCAAAACCGCCTTTGTCGCACTTTCCCATCAGAAGAGTCACAATTCAGCCCTAGTAGGGATACAGAAGGCTTTGGTTGAAGAAGATCGAAAGAACCACAAGATTGAGACAATCCTTCCATCAATTTCTGATTTCTATGAATAAAGGTACACTTTCGCATTATGATATATTTTTTGGTGATTCAATATGGATGATCTGGATTAATAAAATAATGGTGGTGATAATATCGATAATTCAAAGGCTAAGTATAATTTTTTTTACAAATATACCATAGAGAAGGCCACTAATGAAGTTGGACGACCATAATGAACTGAGAAGATACGAAGAGGAATGAGGCAACATGACAACAACGAGTTCTGTAAACCCCAGAAAATTAATAAATAATTAGTCAATAAATTAATTATTATTCAAAGATATTATAAAATTAATTTTACATTTTAGAGAAGTAGAAATATTAAAAATATGAATTTTAACACTAATTTTAAATATTTTGGCCCAAAACCGTTCTATCGGGCTGAACCGGTTGAACCAGGCCAAAACCGGCCTAAGGCCCAACCTATGTAAGCTTCCAACCGAAGCTTTCTCCTTCATTTTTCGCTTCAATACGCTGAAAGAAGAGAGGAGAAAGAGCGTTACCGAAACCTTAACGTCTCCAAAATTCAATCGTCCGTAACTTTCAATCCGGAGCTCTGATTGACGAGCCATTAGCGACAACGCGTTCGTCTCAGAATTCTCTACAAAACTCACATATAAATTTTGTAAGAATCTAGCAATTTATTACTCAGACACTCTTCCCTAATTTCAAAATTTAAGGTTTTGAGTTTGATAGATTATGTAATTTTGATGTTCTAGCCTTGAGTTAGCTTGAAGAAACTCTTGGATTTTGTTCATTTGAGCTGTAAGGTAAGGAACTCCTATTTCTTTGGTGAATTTCCAATTTAGTAAACTCTTGTTGGTTATAGTGATATTATATGAATTAGATTGTGTTCTTGTTGATTTGGAGTTCAATTGGGCGGTTTAGAACAAAATCTGGGTGATTAAACTTGAGGAATTGATGTTTGGAAGCTTGGAGCTTGTGAAAGGAGAGGTTTTTGAGGAGTTCCGAGTTTAGGGAGGAATTGGCCAAGGTATGATTTTAGTTTCTCGTAGATAATATATAATGTTTTGTGAAAACATAGGCTAGATGACCATATGATAGGTTGGAAATGTGGGAATATGTTAATGCTAGTAACCTTGATAGAAATATGGAATTATATTGCAAATGAGTTTATGAATGATGATTCTGATGAGTAGGTTGTAGGAATTGTGTTAATTAATGTTGTTGATGGGAGTTGATGAATGATTATTGATGAATGTGAATATTGATTATGAAAGATTGAGGATTGGTTGAGTTATGTATATGTGTGTGTGTGTGTGTGTGTGTGTGTGTGTGTGTGTGTGTGTGTGTGTGTGTGTGTGTGTGTGTGTGTGTGTGTGTGTGTGTGTGTGAATAATGAATGAATTGAGAGTTGAAAATGATTTTGATATTGGGATTGGTTTGATTGATTAGAAATGATTTGAAAAGGGTTTTGAAAGGTGGTTTGGTTGGGACCCGAGAAGGGTGGCAAAGTCCAAATTTTAAACAAGATGCTGTTGAAATTTTTATAAAAATTAGAGATTTTGTTTGAAGTATTATTTAGACAAGTATGGATATAAGAATTATATTATTTAACTTCGATTTATAAAGAAATGAAATGTATTATGTTTTTGAACTTGATTTATTTATAAAAGTATTATGTTGGGGTTTCAACTTATCGAGAAAAGTATTATGTTTTGAGTTTTACTTGGTTAAGAAGAGAATTATGTTTTGAGTGTGAATTTTTTTATGAACGGAATGGGAGGTGTGAAGATGATAATTGTTGAATGAATTGAATGATGATGAGGATAAATTTGATATAAAATTATTTTGTGGGGATCGTGGTTATTTACCCCCCACCAGATTTTAAAGAAAATTGTTTTTTGGGGATCGTGGTTATTTACCGCCCACGTGTGTGCTGTTTTCCAATTGAAAACGTCTGTAGGGATCGAAGTGGTTTACTGGCCGCAGATGGTGGGGATCGAGGTGGTTTACTGCTCACCAGATGAGGATCATGCTACTTTACTGCTCACCAGTTTTCAAGAGGACGATGTCCGGATTAGCTACCGGACCTGTCGGGTTGGTTGTATAACCGACAGATGAGACTCATTAGCCATAGAGTAGGCATACATCATATGCATATGTGTCTTTTGTTTGATTATGCATTAATTGGGCTTGCCTATGTGATTACCATGCTTACCTGCTATATATGCTACTTGTTGTATCTGTATCCTACTTGTGTTTTCTTTGTCTGTATTGCTTGTCTGTGCATTAGAGTTTTGGAGGATTGGAGGAAGGCGGAAGTTAGGGCTTAAGTTAGAAAGGAATTAGAAATAAGAACCTTAGATAACCTACCTTGTTTATGGTTTTCCATTTATAAACTTTTAAGATTTAAACCTACCTTATATATATATATGCATGCGAAAAAAATAAAAAATAAAAAGCAAAAAAAGCCAGTAGCTCTTTAAACCAAAAGGCAAGAGCAAAAAGCCAATAACCCTTTAAACCAAAAGCAAAGGGCAAAATGATCCAAGGCTTTGAGTATCAATGGTTAGGAGGGCCTACAAGAAACAAAATCTTGGCCTAAGCGGCTCAAACAAGCTGTCCCTAACTATATGCTTGTGGTGTGAGGGTGTCAAGTGAAAAGCTTGAGACTGAGCTGTTAAAGTCGTGGTTCAAAGCAAAAAGAGTGTGCTTAAGAACTCTGGACACCTCTATCTGGGGATTCTAGCAAAGCTGAATCACAATACAAAAGGGTTCACCCAGTTAAGTGTCTGTGGCATTTATGTATCTGGTGGTAATACTGGAAAACAAAGTGCTTAAGGTCACGACCAAGACTCTAAAGAAGCTATATTCAAGAATTAAAAAAAAACTAAACTAGGAGAGTCAATAATATCATCTGGATTCTAAATTCCTAAGGATGCCAACACTTCTGAGTTTCAATGGATAGTGAGATGCCAAAACTGTTCAGAAGCAAAAAGCTACTAAGTTCCGCTCATCTAATTGAACTGAGCTTCATTGAAAACTCTGAGATTTATTGTATCTTACTCTTCTTTTTATCCTACTTTGTTTTTACTTACTTGGAGACAAGCAACAGTTTAAGTTTGGTGTTCTGATGAGTAGATATTTTATATGCTTTTTGTCATCATTTTCATATAGTTTTTAGGATATTTTGTTTAAGTTTTATTAAGTTTTCATATGTTTTACTGAAAAATTTACATTTTTGGATTCTACTTTGAGTTTGTGTGTTTTTATGCAATTTCAGGTAATTTCTGGCTGAAGTTAAGGAGCTGGAGCAAAAGTCTGATTCAGAGACAGAGAAAGTGCTGCAAATGCTGTTCGGATCTGACCTCCTTGCATTCGAAAGTGCTTTCCTGGAGGTACTAAAGTCCAAATGGAGCGTTTTCAATGGCTATGAAAAGCTAACATTCAGGGCTTTCCATCAATATATAATAGTTTATACTTTGCTTCGGGATTGAAGGCCCAAAACTGGCGTTCAACGCCAGCCTTCTGCCCTATTCTGGAGTTCAGTGCCCAAAGGAGAAGAGACTAGCGTCCAACGCCCATAAAGGACCCCCTAGCCAGCGTTCAACACCCTAGAGGCCACCTAGCATGTGGATCTCAATCAAGCTCAGCCCAAATACTCACCAAGTAGGCCCCGAAAGTGGATTTTCGCACTAAAAGACTGTTTTATCCTTCTTATGTAATCCTTAGTCATTAGTTTAGTATTTAAAGAACCTTTTACACTTAATCTGAAGCCTCATATAGGGGACACACACCATATTCACGTTTTACATTGTATTTTCTATCAGTATGAGTTTCTAAACCTTCTATGTTGAGGGGAGGAGCTCTGCTGAGTTTTATAGATTAATAAAAGTACTACTGTTCTAATTCAATTCGTGTCTGATTCTCTATTCTAAGATGTATCTTCGTTCTTCATCATCATGAATGCGTTGAACCGGCACAAGGTTATCTCATTCTACATGGGTTCAGAGTGAGTCTTTCATCGGACAATGATGAACCACTAGCTTGATTATGCATCTCTTAGACGGATAATCCACAACTTCGTTGGGGGCTTCTCGAGACACCAGTTCAGCCGAGGTATGGGGAGATTAGAGTCTTTGTGGTAAAGGCTAGAACCAAGGGCGCATCATTCTCTGATCCGGAAGATTTGACCTTGTCTGTGGCGTTTTGAGTAGGATCACTAAGGAAAATGGACTGTAGGAGCTTCACCCTCAATCAGACTAGATCCGCACTAACCCTCGGGTTCATATCTGGAGGAGCATTGGCGACCTCTCAACCGGCATTGTTCACATACAGCCTGCCATAGAAGAAATTATTCACAGTTGAAGAAGATAGTAAAACTGGAATTAATCCAGAAGAACAAAGCATCTCCAAGCCTTAACCATCTTCATATCATTGCATTCACATCAACCTAGTAAGGTTTTCTTTATTTTTCTTTTATGCGCTTAAACAAATCCAACTACTTTTCTATCCGCCTAACTAAGATCTACAAGATAACCATACCTTGCTTCAAGTCACAATCCTCGTGGGATCGACCCTGATTCACTCAAGTATTACTTGGACGACCCAGTGCACTTGTTAGTTCAGTTGTGCAATGTGTAATTCTGCGCACCAGCTGTATAACCAACAGATGAGAGTCATCAGCCATAGGGTAGGCATACATCATATGCATATGTGTGTTTTGTTTGATTGTGCATTAATTGGGCTTGCCTATGTGATTACTATACTTACCTGCTATATATGCCACTTGCTGTATCTGTATCCTATTTGTGTTTGCTTTGTTTGTATTGCTTGTCTGTGCACCAGAGTTTTGGAGGATTGGAGGAAGGCAAAAGTTAGGACTTAAGTTAGAAAGGAATTAGAAATAAGAACCTTAGATAACCTACCCTGTTTATGGTTTTCCATTTATAAACTTTTAAGATTTAAATCTGAGTGTCGAAGTTCTAGGATCGCCTCTGGCTTTTCCGAGACCTTATATATTATGTATGTGGGTACCATTACCATGCTGAGAATCTCCAGTTCCCATTCCATATCTATGTTGTTGTTTTCAAATGCAGGTCGAGATGTGTCTCGGTGAACATCTAAAGGCTTCTTTGGCAAGCGAAGTTGGGAAGTTATATTTTGAAATTGTCTGTTATGCATTTTCTGTTCATAGATTCTCCTATGTGTGTATATAGATAAATGATGTTTAAACCTCTTAGAGGCTTTTTGGAGAATTAGGTGTTTTCTTTATGCATGTTGGGTTATCTTGGGATATATACTTATGCTTATATATGTATTTATACTCTGACCAGTCTTAGCTTCGCAGGTTGCATCTGGAGTTTGATATTCTATATTTTGGTACTCAACTCTTTGCATATACTCATGTCTTACCCTTATCTTTTCTCTGGTTTTACGTTTACGAATTACGAGTGTAATGCGCTTTTTTTTTCGCTGTTTTTGCTTAAACCTTTTTTCAAGGCCCCTAATTATAAATTTCTTCAACTATATCTATATATATTTTTTTATTCTTAGAGGTCGTAATACCTCACCACCTCTGTTTTACGAACTTAAGCATATGACTCTGTGTGGTAGGATGTTACAAGTTCAATATGGGAATTTGGCTCGTTGGTTAGGATTTTATATGTTCTGTTAAAGGGGTTAAATTGAGTTCGTAATAAATTTATCGTGTCATATAATAGTATGTCACTTAATATTCTAACTAAACAATCTGTTAATTGAAATAGATGAAAGGACTAATATGACATAGTTTTCAAAATTTAAAGGTTTAATTTGAATTAATTGAAATTTAAAAAGTTAATTTAAATTTAAGTTTAGATTTTAAGAATTATTTTAAATATTAACTCTAAAGTTATTATTTAAAACTAAGGTGACAATAATAGTGAAAATAAATAAACAAATAAATAAACCAAATTGTAACCAAACTCCATGATGTTTGATAAGCCAATTGCACAGCCTGATGAACAATTGAACATGTCATATGACAACTTCTATATATAGATAAATACAGTCAGAAACGGATTTACTTAATGGTATATGTGGTGGTAAGTGTCCCCATTAAATTTTATAAAATCTTTAAGTAATATATAATATTAAATTTTAGTTGACTCTACTATATGAATAATTTTGACTCCATTCTTCACTATTACAATATTATTAAAAAATATTTAATAAAATTTAATGTTAATTATTTAATAAAAAATAATTAAATAAATAATAATAAAACAATGAGAAGTCAAAATAAGCAACCCTCATCCTAATTATTCCCAAAACAAACTTTTTTGCCATTCTCTTTCTTTACTTTTTTTCAGTTTTCCTATTCTTTTATTTTTCTCTACTATTTTTTAATTTCTTTTGATTTAATTAAAAGTTTATTTTTATTTTTTTTATTTTATAAATTATACAGCATTTGTTTTGTAATTACACTATTATGTAATATTTTATTTTTTGGTTAATGATTATTGTACAATAAAATTTTATTAGTATTTTTTTCTATGATTGATTTGCTGAGTATTTTATATTCATATTATACATTTAATTTTTTAAAATTATAAATTGTATTTCTATAATATTTATATTTATTAATAAATTAATTTAAGCTTATAAATTTATTCACAAAGAAATATTTAAAAAAAAAAACCATTACCATTAGAGTTCGGATATCAAAATAATTTATCAACCTGGACAATGACCATATATTTCAAATTATGTTTTTCAATAATAAAATATAATTATAAAAATTAAGGTAAAGTATATTTTTTGTCTTAATGTTTGCGTGTTTTTTTTAAATATTTGAAACATTTAATTTCATTCAATTTTCTTCCTAACATTTCTTATTCATTCATTTTTGCCCTTAATATTTTCGATTTATATCAAAACTATTCCTAAAAAATTTCAATTTATTACTAACATTTTATATAAGTTGACGTTTAGGAATAATTTTGACACAAATAAAAAACGTTAATGACAAAATTGAAGGCAACTAAATGTTAGGTGTATTTTTAAAAAAGTATAAATATTAAGAACAAAAAATAGGTCCCTGCTACACATACAAGCAAATAAGGCTTACAAGCCTTACAAGTTGGCCCAGCCCATAAACAATCCACGTGCACTCACTCCTTAGAATGGAGCGTCAATTCCACACGCATCACACAACAGTTACGCTTCGCAAAACGCGCTCGTTATGGTGCACTCTTCCTCTTCTACTTCAAAGAAAACACAAACCGTCAAGTTTCGAGGAACATTCCAAACTGAAGAGACGTTCGAACTTGCCGCGAAGATTAGAAGAAATGAACAAAAAAGGATAGAACTCTCCATCAACAATCTCCAGAAAAAACGAAGAAATATTATTCAAGGTACGTTACTGTTTTACTGATCTTGTATATTTTCCACATTTCTGTTTCTGATTTCGAAATCAAAGAACTAGGTTTTACTGTTCTTCTATGTTCTTCTAGGTTTTACTGATTTTCTTGTTCTAAATCTCATATCACTGTTTTTACTGTTCTTCTTATTCTAGATTTTACTCTTCTTGTAAGTTCTTCTAGGTTTTACTGTTCTTCTATGTGGTTCTAGGTTTTACTGTTCTTCTTGTTCTAATTCTAACTGATTTTTCGCTGTATATTGCTTAATTTGTTGGGTGTATATGGCGTAATTTATATGGGTGTATATGGTTGATTATTGGGTGTATATGGCAAAATGTGTTGGGTGTATATGGTTGATTGTTGGGTGTATATGGCATAATTTGTTGGGTGTATATTTCTGAACTCATATAATTTAATATAGTCAACTGTTGCAACTGTTCTAATATTGCTTCTCCTTGGGTGTATATTGCTTGACATTGTAATATTGATTGAGCTTGTATATTTATCCATGTTTGAGTGAATTGAACATCATTTTGAATTGATCTCATTAAATACTTATGAAATCAGTTTGGGTGTATGTGCCTAATCTATGGGTGTATCTAACTGATATATGGGTGTATTTTTTATATATTGACATCATCTCTTTTTCATTGCAGTAAAAATAGAAGGCAAAAACCAAGCTGCAAAAAATGTAAAAACAAATAGATGTCTTGGATCAAATCAGTTTTTCATAATAGAAATATATCTAACTCTAATTTTGCTTTGTTTACAGCAAACCAAAGACCTAAAGTGTGCAACCCATCTGTTGAGGGAGAAATTCAGAAATATGAGTGACGAGAAGAAAGCAATTGTTAGGGATTTGGGGTTTGGTAGCCTGATGCACATCCCGCCACTAAGGGTGCATCACAAAATATTAAAGGAGTTGGCTAACTCCTTTAAATTAGGGAAAAACACACTCGAAACCGGCTATGGTTTATTTAAAGTAAGACCAAGAACAATAGGGGCTGCGCTTGGCCTCAACGCGTCAGGTAACTCGATACAAACATAGGTGTATATAAGGCATATTGAGGTGTATTTCAAGTAATGTTTGGGTGTATTTCAAGTGATTTCACACAATGTTGTTTTCCTTTTTGTAGGAGATCTACTGCCTCAGAAAGTCAATTATAAGGATCTTTTTGAATACAACAAACAAATTTTTAGAAGATTCCAGGGAAAGACCCTAAAAAATCTGACATATGAGATGATGACTATTGGTGTTGATAATGAATAGGATCGCCTCATGTTCAAGAGGATTTTCATCCTCTATATATACAGATGGCATTCCTGTTACCAACCATAATAAATAAAATCTCCCCTATGCATCTGGCACCAATTTTCAAGATGGACACAATAGAAGAGGGGAACTGGGGGCACATGTTCTGGATTTCATCATCAAGGGCATAACAAATTACAATCTGAAAAAGAAAAAGGTAATTGATGGCTGCCTGTTTGCCCTGATGATAGTTTGCTTCCATCTATCAAAATATAAAGACAAGAAAGCAGAAGAAAGACCTCCAGAACCCTGGATTGCCAATTGGACTAGAGAGCAGTTGGTTGAAAGAATGGGAGCAGAAATGGAAGAACATATGGTAAGTAAAAAGAATATTGGGTGTATTTTATTTACCTAAATGTTGTTAACTGACATTTCTAATGTTTCAGGGAATTGTAAAGATGGCCGAAACAAAGGATAAATTAAAACAAATGAAGAAAAAAGATAAGAAAGAAAAAAAAAGAAAAAAAAGGAAAGCAAGTTCATCATCATCAGAGACTGAAACATCTGAAGCTGAAGTCTATTCTTCCTCTGATTCTGAGACTAAAGAAGAATCAGAGGGACCAAAAAGGAAACAACCCACCCGAACAGCCAAAAAGTAAATAACATACTTGGGTGTATTTTGTGCATTCAGTTGGGTGTATTTTGTGTATTAAATTGGGTGTATTTATAGTCTGTTTTTGGGTGTATTTTATGTCTTAATTTGGGTGTATTTTGTCCCTTTTAGTATGTTTTTAAATGATGATTGTTTGCCTTCCAGAATGGAATCCAAAAAAAGGAAGAAGATTCAGGAGGATTCTGATTCAGAATCTGAATCGAATAATGAGTAATGTTCTGAAATTATTATTACTTTCCTTTCGGTTTATTATCAAAATTTCATGTATTAATAGAGCGTCTCTTATTAACTTTCAGAAGCGAAGAATCATCACCAGTAGAGAAGCAAAAAACAAAGAAAAAGACTAAGAGGACACCCCAAAAGTAAGCACTTCTTTGGATAGTATTTTCTGATCAATTTTATTTTGTATTTCTGATTCATACTTGTTTTTTCCCCCCAGGACAGAATCAAAAAAGAAAAAGGTCATTGTTGAGGATTCATCTCCTGAACAAGCTCAATACTATCATGGGTAGAGTACTTTGTAAGTTATATTACTGTTTATCATCAAAATTATATTTGTTAACATGTTCTTTTATGCATGTACTGTGAGATCTGAAATTGGAACTCAAGAATTAGAAGAAATCTTAAGGTAATCTAGGAAGAAGCAAAAGAATGAAAAATCTGCTGCACAGGGGTATGTCTTGTTGGGGTGTATATTTCCAATTTTAAGTTGTTTTCTTTGCTAATAATTGTTTCTGGTTTGCCAGAGAGAAGGAAGCTGACCTGCGATCGACAGAAGGTCACTATGTGTCATCTGAAATGTAAGAACCTTTATTTGACAAAATCTTGTTATCCTGATTTAACAGTATGATCTTTTTACTGAATAATATCTACTCTATGTTTAGAATACGGGAGCTAAACTTAGGAAGTGATGATCCTTTGTCTCAAGGACACAGATCAAAGTAGCGTAAACAAACCGGCAGAGAGCATGTAATTTCTCTTTCTAACACCGGTTGCTTTTATCTTTTATTAACTTCTGCTTCTAATTCTGTATATATATTTTTTTAGAAAAAAAGCCCTTTATTGTTTTATTGGAGAAAAAAAAAGGCAGGAAAAAAAAGCCAAAACTTGAAGTATGTAAGTTCTCAAAAATATAAGCCTCTCTTTCTTTTGAATGCTTAGGGTGTATTTTTGACTTTCTTTGCATGTATTTTTGACTTTCAACCTTATAACCATTTTACTTTCACGGGCTTTGTTAACCTTTTATTTTTCTTCTTGTTTAGAGTTCCGATTCAAGTTTGTCTACTACTGTCCCAAACAACCACTGTGCCAGAAATTGAACCTACCCCTGCAAAGTCTCCAAGTGAAAAAATTAATGAAGATACTACAAGAAAGTAAGGGATAATCTTGGGTGTATTTTCTGTATTCTTTTGGGTGTATTGTTTGTATTGGTTTGGGTGTATTTTCTGTATTCATTTGGGTGTATTTTTTGTATTCATTTGGGTGTATTGCCTGTATTCGTTAGGGTGTATATCCTCACAATTATTTTGTAACCCTGCAGAACTCCGGAACCACCACCAAAAACTGAACAAAGCACACCCACGCTTCCACCAGCTCCATCTAAAGTGTAAGTTCAGCAGAGTAAAATTTTGTTTTCAATATCATTCATATATTCTTATTCTTATAGTATGTTATATTTCATCACATAGTAATCCAGCCCCAGAAGATGATGCTGCTGCACTGATGATGATGGCACGGACAGCATCGTACATTCCTAAACAAGGTTCAATGCCATCATTCAACCTTGGCTTAACTGATTCAAGCCAAGAAGAAGCAGCAATGCAAGAGGGTGCAGCAACACAAGAGGGGCAGAGGGCGAAAACTCCTGAAATGTTAAAACTAATAGAACAGTTAGGGGAGCTGGTTGAAAAATTGCAGGCAGTGGGGGTGAAAACAGAAGGTAAAACTCCACCTATTCATAAGCAAAGTGGTGAAGAAAGTTTTGAAAAATTTGAAACACCTGCGAGGACAAATGAAATGACTGGTGAAATGAAAGAGAAATGCTACATCTAGGCCACACGTGTGAAAACATACGCAGATGGAAATACTAATGAGTATGACAACATGTGGACACTCATTGCCCAAGATAAATATATTTTGTCAAAACTCCACTTCCCATCTCTCCAAGCTAATACACATATAGAAGCTGAGGTAATATTAGAATAACATTAATGATTTTATCATGAAAAGTAACTATAATATCGATTTATGTAAAATTGATTTGGGCTTTTATTTCTAGATTGTCTCTGCCATGTGCCTCATCCTTAACCAGCAAAAGATTAAAAGGTTTCAAGAAGAAATATAATGTATCCCCCTGATATTGTGGTAAGTTGTACTTCAACAAATCTTGAGCATATTTCCTGAATTCATATGGGTGTATTTTCTGCATTTGTTTGGGTGTATTTTATGCATTAGTTTGGGTGTATTTCCTAAATTCATATGGGTGTCTTTTCTGCATTCGTTTGGGTGTATTTTATGCATTCGTTTGGGTGTATTTCCTGAATTCATATGGGTGTATTTTCTGCATTCGTTTGGGTGTATTTTTTGTATTCATTTGGTGTTTCACAATTGTTGCAGAACATGGCCATTGCAAATCATCCAGAAGGGGTATTCTTACAGCCTAAAACCAATAAGCCATTTAGGGTGGAAGACTACCCAATGTTTATACCCTTCTTGGACCTTAAAAAATTAGCATCGCATCGTTATGTAAGTTTTCATTTCTAAAACTTCTTATTACCATTCTTTACTTATGTGCCAAATAAACTAAAACATTGTTCAATATGCACATACTTCATATTTTTGCAGCTATTTGCCATTCACAACATTGGTGGTTATGGGTGGCTGATACAAGGAAAAAAATCTTTTATACTCGACCCATATCACACGACTTGTCCAGCCGATGAAAGAAAGAACATAAATATATTCACTGTAAGTTGGTTCGGTTTTCTGTTTTTTAATATTTGGGTGTATTTCTATTCAATATAAGGTGTAGCTTTGTGCTCCTTTGTTTATATTCCTTTATTCCTTTTTGTGTTTTAAGGGACATGTAATTTCAAGAATGAGAGTATATGCTGATGGGGCACCTCTGAAGAAAGACGATCACAAAATTTATACACCATACATTAACATCTCAGGCCAAAAGACAAGGTATAAATCTTTTAATCTGAGAATTAAACTTTCCTAGATGTAATTTGCTAATTTATTTCTTGTTTTTCAGCTATGACTGTGCTATATATGTAATGAAGTGGCTTGTGATAATTCAGCCCGAAAACATTAAAAGGGGGGAAGTATGAGTGGGACAACTGGACCCAGGTAATTGTGTTTAAAAACTAAATAACTCTATATTACCTTACTAAGTTAACATAGTTGATTAAAAAGAAAATTCTTTTAAACTTCAGGATGAGGTCGACCACTATAGCGTAGAATATGCTTCTCGGATTCTATTCCATGAAATGAATCAAGACAAAGCTGAAGCCATTAGGGGAAGTGATGCAATAGGACTGTCCAGGCCATCCTCATTGTTATTGAGTCCATATTGTCAGATAGATTCTAATGATATTGACACTGATTAATGTAACTGTTATATAGTCTTGTAAGAAATTGAACACATGCTGTAAATATATTTGATCCAATTACAAGTAAAAAAAATTTTCATAATTAAACTTTCTCTGCTGTATTCAAAATGTCTGATTTACAGGTACTATAATATGAAGGAAAACATCAAACCAAATATACACCCATAACCTGACATTTTACACCCAAACATCTATCCCGCTGATGATTTATCCCTAAAACCCTAAACCCTAAAAACCTAAACCCTAATAACCTAAAAACCTAAAACCTAAACCCTAAACCCTAAACCTAAAACCCTAAACCCTAAACATTAAGCCCTAAAAATCTAAACCATAAACCCTAAACACTAAAACCTAAAAACCTAAACCATAAACCCCAAACCCTAAACCCTAAACCTTAAACCCTAAACCTTAAACCACCCAACCTACTATACACCGAAATCATTGACTTTTACACCCATAAGATCTCATTTTACACCTAAGGAAAGTTGATTATACACCCAAACATCTATCCCATGATGCTTTATTCCTAATCCCCTAAAATCATAAACCCTAAACCCTAAACCATAAAACCCTAAACCCTAAATCGTAAAACCCTAAACCCTAAACCGTAAAACCCTAAACCCTAAACCATAATAAAAAAAAAACAAACAATAAATTATAACATAAACAGCAGATTCTAATATATATATATATATATATATATATATATATATATATATATATATATATATATATCAAACACAAGAAAATTCAAACACAAGAAAATTCAGAAATACACCCCAAAAAACTATGGTTTACACCTATATTCTGTAACTATACACCCAAAAAACTATCCACTACTGCTGGTTCCCTGAAATGATAATTCATAACACGTCCTTGATATTGGCTGGAATTTGGATGCAATACCGATGCAGCATGAAAGAGGTTTAACTAGATATAATAAACTTACATATTAACAAATCAATTAACAAGAAAATTAAAATCAATCACCACAAGTTTAAAGAACATCACTTTTACCTCGTTTAGATCTTTTGTTTTCTTCTTCTTTGAGGCATTTGTAATCTGTTTGTCCAACTTTGAACCTAGCCTATTTTTTGGACGTCCTCTTGTTTGAATCCTTGGAGGGCTTTGAAGCTCGTTAACGGATTCCAACTTGGCGTCTTCATGAGATAACAAACATGTCCCCTTCCTTTTGGCTTTCAATTCTTCCATCTCAACCATGACATTATCGTACGCACGGTGCAGAATGGCAGTCAACTCGTCCGATTCTGATGCAAATTTGCAAATATTTTGCGAACAAAAACCCAATTCGTCAAATCTCTTGCTTCTTGACTCCAACAATGGCTCGTCATGGCTGCTCTTGATGTGTGTGTGTCGCCTCTTTACCTTCTTGCTCCATCGTTCCAATATATATCTCGATGACACTTGGCTTACTCGTTCAAAGCTTAACACACTTAGTGCGTGACGGCACAATATCCCTCTTGACTCGAATAATAAGCATTGACATTTTACCTCGGCTACTACTGAGTCATAAGTAACCACAAACTTGTTGAATATTGTGCTGGAAACTTGTTCTCCAACTTCGTATACTGAATAGCCTAGAGCGGAATTCGTTAATCTAGTGATGCAATTCGCCTTTCCTCTAAATTGTGCTTGGACTTCCCTAAACTTTTGATGAGTGTACTGGTGCACGAAATTGTGATTCATTTTTTTCACAACTCAAACAGTCCCCGGTAATGGCTCTAAATACTTGGTGCTCAATACTATGGTCTAAACATAATTTCACAACTTCGCGCAACTAACGAGAGGTGCACTAGGTCATCCAAGTAATAAACCTTACGCGAGTAAGGGTCGATCCCACGGAGATTGTTGGTATGAAGCAAGCTATGGTCACCTAGTAAATCTCAGTCAGGCAGATTCAAATGGTTATAGGTGATATATGAATAAAACATAAAGATAAAGATAGAGATACTTATGTAATTCATTGGTGAGAATTTCAGATAAGCGCATGGAGATGCTTTGTCCCTTCCGTCTCTCTGCTTTTCTACTGTCTTCATCCAATCCTTCTTACTCCTTTCCATGGCAAGCTGTATGTTGGGCATCACTGTTGTCAGTGGCTATAGTCCCGTCCTCTCAGTGAAAATGTTCAACGCACCCTGTCACGGCACGGCTAATCATCTGTCGGTTCTCAATCAGGTTGGAATAGAATCCATTGATTCTTTTGCGTCTGTCACTAACGCGCAGCCTTCAGGAGTTTGAAGCTCGTCACAGTCATTCAATCATTGAATCCTACTCAGAATACCACAGACAAGGTTTAGACCTTCCAGATTCTCTTGAATGCCGCCATCAATTCTAGCTTATACCACGAAGATTCCAATTAAGGAATCCAAGAGATAAACATTCAAGCCTTATTTGCTTGTAGAACGGAAGTGGTTGTCAGGCACGCGTTCATAAGTGAGAATGATGATGAGCGTCACATAATCATCACATTCATCATGTTCTTGGGTACGAATGAATATCTTAGAATAAGAACAAGCTGAATTGAATGGAAGAACAATAGTAATTGCATTAATACTCGAGGTACAGCAGAGCTCCACACCTTAATCTATGGTGTGTAGAAACTCCACCATTGAAAATACATAAGAACAAGGTTCAGGCATGGCCGAGAGGCCAACCCCCAATGATCTAAGAACTAGACATCCAAAGATGATCCTAAGATCGAAAATTGATCAAAAGATCAAAATACAATAGTAAAAGGTCCTATTTGTAGAGAACTAGTAGCCTAGGGTTTACAGAGATGAGTAAATGACATAAAAATCCACTTCCGGACCCACTTGGTGTGTGCTTGGGCTGAGCATTGAAGCTTTCATGTGTAGAGACTTTTCTTGGAGTTAAACGCCAGCTTTTGTGCCAATTTGGGCGTTTAACTCCCATTCTTGTGCCAGTTCCGGCGTTTAACGCTGGGCAGTTTTGAGCTGATTTGAAACGCAGGTTTGGGCCATCAAATCTTAGGAAAAGTATGGACTATTATACATTGATGGAAAGCCCAGGATGTCTACGTTCCAACGCCGTTAAGAGCTCGCCAATTGGGCTTTTGTAGCTCCAGAAAATCCACATCGAGTGCAGGGAGGTCAGAATCCAACAGCATCTGCAGTCCTTTTCAGCCTATGAATCAGATTTTTGCTCAGGTCCTTCAATTTCAGCCAGAAAATACCTGAAATCATAGAAAAACACAGAAACTCATAGTAAAGTCCAGAAAAGTGAATTTTAACTAAAAACTAATAAAAATATACTAAAAACTAACTAAAGCATACTAAAAACACACTAAAAATAATGCCAAAAAGCGTATAAATTATCCGCTCATCACAACACCAAACTTAAATTATTGCTTGTCCCCAAGCAACTGAAAATCAAATAAGATAAAGAGAAGAGAATATGCAATGAATTCCAAAAACATCTATGAAGATCAGTATTAATTAGATGAGCGGGCTTTTAGCTTTTTACCTCTGAACAGTTTTGGCATCTCACTTTATCCTTTGAAATTCAGAATGATTGGCTTCTATAGGAACTCAGAATCCAGATAGTTTTATTGATTCTGTTAGTTAAGTATGATGATTCTTGAACACAGCTACTTTATGAGTCTTGGTCGTGGCCCAAAGCACTCTGTCTTCCAGTATTACCACCGGATACATACATGCCACAGACACATAATTGGGTGAACCTTTTCAGATTGTGACTCAGCTTTGCTAGAGTCCCTAATTAGAGGTGTCCAGGGTTCTTAAGCACACTCTTTTTTCCTTGGATCACAACTTCATTACTTTTTTTCTTTTCTTTTCCCCTTTTTTTTCGTTTTTCTCCTTTCTTTTTTTTCTTTTTTTTCTTTTTTTTGAATATTCACTGCTTTTTCTTGCTTCAAGAATCATTTTTATGATTTTTCAGATCCTCAGTAACATGTCTCCTTTTTCATCATTCTTTCAAGAGCCAACATTCATGAACAACAAATTCAAAAGACATATGCACTGTTTAAGCATACATTCAGAAAACAAAAGTATTGCCACCACATCAAAATAATTAATCTGTTATAAAATTCAAAATTCATACAATTCTTCTCTTTTTCATTTAAGAACATTTTTCATTCAAGAAAGGTGATGAATTCATAGGACATTCATAACTTTAAGGCATAGACACTAAGACACTAATGATCACAAGACACAAACATAGGTAAACATAAGCATAATTTTCGAAAAACAGGAAAATAAGGAACAAGGAGATTAAAGAATGGGTCCACCTTAGTGATGGCGGCTTGTTCTTCCTCTTGAAGATCTTATGGAGTGCTTGAGCTCCTCAATGTCTCTTCCTTGCCTTTGTTGCTCCTCTCTCATGATTCTTTGATCTTCTCTAATTTCATGGAGGATGATGGAATGTTCTTGGTGCTCCACCCTTAGTTGTTCCATGTTGGAACTCAATTCTCCTAGGGAGGTGTTGATTTGCTCCCAATAGTTTTGTGGAGGAAAGTGCATCCCTTGAGGTATCTCAGGGATTTCATGATGAGTGGGATCTCTTGTTTGCTCCATCCTTTTCTTAGTGATGGGCTTGTCCTCATCAATGATGATCTCTCCCTCTATGTCAACTCCAACTGAATAACAGAGGTGACAAATGAGATGAGAAAAGGCTAACCTTGCCAAGGTAGAGGACTTGTCCGCCACCTTATAAAGTTCTTGGGCTATAACCTCATGAACTTCTACTTTTTCTCCAATCATGATGCTATGAATCATGATGGCTCGGTCTATAGTAACTTTAGATCGGTTGCTAGTGAGAATGATTGAGTGTTGGATAAACTCCAACCATCCCCTAGCCACGGGCTTGAGGTCATGCCTTCTCAGTTGAACCGGCTTCCCTCTTGAGTCTCTCTTCCATTGAGCGCCCTTTTCACAAATGTCTATGAAGACTTGGTCCAACCTTTGATCAAAGTTGACCCTTCTAGTGTAAGGGTGTTCATCTCCTTGCATCATGGGCAAGTTGAATGCCAACCTTACATTTTCCGGACTGAAATCCAAGCATTTCCCCCGAACCATTGTAAGCCAATTCTTTGGGTCCGGGTTCACATTTTGATCATGGTTCTTGGTGATCCATGCATTGGCATAGAACTCTTGAACCATTAAGATTCTGACTTGTTGAATGGGGTTGGTAAGGACTTCCCAACCTCTTCTTCGGATCTCATGTCGGATCTCCGGATATTCACTCTTTTTGAGTTTGAAAGGGACCTCGGGGATCACCTTCTTCAAGGCCACAACTTCATAGAAGTGTCTTGATGCACCCTTGAGTTGAATCTCTCCATCTCCCATGACTCGGAGGTGGAAGCTTTTGCCTTCCCTTTCCTCTTTCTAGAGGTTTCTCCGGCCTTGGATGCCATAAATGGTTATGGAAAAACAAAAAGCAATGCTTTTACCACACCAAACTTAAAAGGTTTGCTCGTCCTCGAGCAAAAGAAGAAAGAAGAGAGTAGAAAAAGAAGAAATAGAGGAGATGGAGATGGCTTTGTGGTTCGGCCAAAGGGGGAGAAGTAGTGTTTAGGTTGTGTGAAAATGAAGGAGTGAAGATGGGTTTATATAGGGGTGGAGAGAGGGGTAGGGTTCAGTTATGAATGGGTGGGTTTGGGTGGGAAAGTGGTTTGAATTTGAATGGTGAGGTAGGTGGGGTTTTATGAAGGATGGATGTGAGTGGTGAAGAGAAAGATGGGATTTGGTAATGGGTGAAGAAGAAGAGAGAGGGTGGTGGGGTAGGTGGGGATCCTGTGGGGTCCACAGATCCTGAGGTGTCAAGGAAAATTCATCCCTGCACCAAGTGGCGAGCAAAAATGCTCTTCATGCCAATTCTGGCGTTAAACGCCGGGCTGGTGCCCATTTCTGGCGTTTAACGCCAGCTTCTTGCCCTTTCTTGGCGTTTAACGCCAGTCTAGTGCCCCTTTCTGGCGTTAAACGCCCAGAATGGTGCCAGACTGGGCGTTAAACGCCCATTTGCTGCCCTTACTGGCGTTTAAACGCCAGTAAGGTCTTCCTCCAGGGTGTGCTGTTTTTCTTTCTATTTTTCATTCTGTTTTTGCTTTTTCAATTGATTTTGTGACTTCTCATGATCATCAACCTACAAAAAATATAAAATAATAAAGGAAAATAGATAATTATAACATTGGGTTGCCTCCCAACAAGCGCTTCTTTAATGTCAGTAGCTTGACAGAGGGCTCTCATGGAGCCTCACAAATGCTCAGAGCAATGTTGGAACCTCCCAACACCAAAATTAGAGTTTGAATGTGGGGGTTCAACACCAAATTTAGAATTTGGTTGTGGTCTCCCAACACCAAACTTAGAGTTTGACTGTGGGGCCCTGTTTGACTCTGTTTTGAGAGAAGCTCTTCATGCTTCCTCTCCATGGTGACAGAGGGATATCCTTGAGCCTTAAACACAAAGGATTCTTCATTCACTTGAATGATCAATTCTCCTCTGTCCACATCAATCACAGCCTTTGCTGTGGCTAGAAGGGTCTGCCAAGATGATGGATTCATCCATGCACTTCCCAGTCTCTAGGACTATGAAATCAGCAGGGATGTAATGGCCGTCAATTTTTACCAGAACATCCTCTACAGTCCATAAGCTTGTTTTCTTGAATTGTCTGCCATCTCTAGTGAGATTCTTGCAGCTTGCACCTCAAAGATCCCTAGCTTCTCCATTACAGAGAGAGGCATGAGGTTTATACTTGACCCTAAGTCACACAGAGCCTTCTTAAAGGTCATGGTGCCTATGGTACAAGGTATTGAAACTTCCCAGGATCTTGTCTCTTTTGAGGTAATTTCTGCCTAGACAAGTCATCCAATTCTTTGGTGAGCAAAAGGGGTTCATTCTCCCAAGTTTCATTACCAAATAACTTGTCATTTAGCTTCATGATTGCTCCAAGGTATTTAGCAACTTGCTCTTCAGTGACATACTCATCCTCTTCAGAGGAAGAATACTCATCAGAGCTCATGAATGGCAAAAGTAAATCCAATGGAATCTCTATGGTCTCAGTGTGAGCCTCAGATTCTCATGGTTCTTCATTGGAGGCCAGTGGACGTCTATTGAGGTCTTCCTCAGTGGCGTTCACTGCCTCTTCCTCTTCTCCTAATTCGGCCATGTTGATGGCCTTGCACTCTCCTTTTGGATTTTCTTCTGTATTGCTTGGAAGAGTACTAGGAGGAAGTTCAGTAACTTTCTTACTCAGCTGTCCCACTTGTGCCTCCAAATTCCTAATGGAGGACCTTGTTTCAGTCATGAAACTTTGAGTGGTTTTGATTAGATCAGAGACCATGGTTGCTAAGTCAGAGTGGCTCTGCTTAGAATTCTCTGTCTGTTGCTGAGAAGATGATGGAAAAGGCTTACCATTGCTAAACCTGTTTCTTCCACCATTATTGTTGTTGAAACCTTGTTGAGGTCTCTGTTGATCCTTCCATGAGAGATTTGGATGATTTCTCCATGAAGGATTATAGGTGTTTCCATAAGGTTCTCCCATGTAATTCACCTCTTCCATTGAAGGGTTCTCAGGATCATAAGCTTCTTCTTCAGATGAAGCATCCTTAGTACTGCCTGGTGTATTTTGCAATCCAGACAGACTTTGAGAAATCAAATTGACTTGCTAAGTCAATATTTTGTTCTGAGCCAGTATGGCATTCAGAGTGTCAATCTCAAGAACTCTTTTCTTCTGATTCGTCCCATTGATCATAGGATTCCTTTCAGAAGTGTACATGAATTGGTTATTTGCAACCATTTCAATTAGTTCTTGAGCTTCTGTAGGCGTCTTCCTCAGATGAAGAGATCCTCCAGCAGAGCTATCCAATGACATCTTGGACAGTTCAGACAGACCATCATAGAAAATACCTATGATGCTCCATTCAGAAAGCATGTCAGAGGAACACTTTCTGATCAATTGTTTGTATCTTTCCCAAGCTTCATAGAGGGATTCTCCTTCCTTCTGTCTGATGGTTTGGACTTCCACTCTAAGCTTACTCAATTTTTGAGGTGGAAAGAACTTTGCCAAGAAGGCATTGACTAGATTTTCCCAAGCGTTCAGGCTTTCTTTAGGTTGTGAGTCCAACCAAATCCTAGCTTTGTCTCTTACAACAAAAGGGAATAGCATAAGTCTGTAGACCTCAGGGTCAACCCCATTAGTCTTGACAGTGTCACAGATTTGCAAGAATTCAGCTAAAAACTGATGAGGATCTTCCAATGGAAGTCCATGGAACTTGCAATTCTGTTGCATTAGAGAAACTAATTGAGGCTTAAGCTCAAAGTTGTTTGCTCCAATGGCAGGGATAGAGATGCTTCTCCCATAGAAGTCGGGAGTAGGTGCAGTAAAGTCACCCAGCACCTTCCTTGCATTGTTGGCATTGTTGTTGTTTTTGGCTGCCATGGGTTCTTCTTCTTTGAAGATTTCTGTTAGGTCCTCTACAGAGAGTTGTGCCTTAGCTTCTCTTAGCTTTCGCTTCAAGGTCCTTTCAGGTTCAGGGTCAGCCTCAACAAGAATGCTTTTGTCTTTGCTCCTGCTCATATGAAAGAGAAGAGAAGAAAAAAATATGGAATCCTCTATGTCACAGTATAGAGATTCCTTGAGGTGTCAGAGGAAAAGAAAAATATAAGGAAGAGGTAGAAAATTCGAACTTATCAATGAAAGATGGAGTTCAAATTGTGCATTGAGGAGTAGTGTTAGTCCATAAATAGAAGGATGTGAGAAGAAGGAAGAAATCTTCGAAAATTAAGTAAAAGATTTTTAAAAACCTTTTGAAAAATTGATTGATGATTTTTGAAAACTAAAAGTGGAAAAGAAATCAAATGATTTTTGAAAAATTTGAAATTAGAAATAAAAAAGATATGATTGAAAACTATTTTTAAAAAGATGTGATAAAAAAAGATATGATTTGAAAAACAATTTAAAAAGATTTGATTTTAAAAATTAATGACTTAGCTAACAAGAAAAGATATGATTCAAACATTAAACCTTTCTCAACAGAAAAGGCAACATACTTGAAATGTTGAATCAAATCATTAATTGATAGCAAGTATTTTTGAAAATAGAAAGAAATTGATTTTGAAAAAGATTTGATTGAAAAGATTTGATTTGAAAAAGATTTGATTTTGAAAAGATTTTGAAAACTTAAAAAAAAATTGAATTGAAAACAAAATCTTCCCTCTTGTGCCAACCTGGCGTTAAACGCCCAGAATGGTGCACATTCTGGCGTTTAACGCCCAAAACACTACCCTTTTGGGCGTTAAACGCCCAGCCAGGTACCCTGGATGGCGTTTAAATGCCAGTTTGCCTTCCTCACTGGGCGTTTTGAACGCCCAGCTTTTTCTGTGTAATTCCTCTGCTGAATGTTCTGAATCTTCAATTCTATGTATTATTGACTTGAAAAGACACAAATTAAAATTTTTTTTTTGGATTTTTAATAATGAGGAATAATCAAAATGCAACTAAAATCAAATAACAATGCATGCAAGACACCAAACTTAGCAGTTTGTATACTATTGACACTAACAAAATGAGAATGCATATGAGAAACAACAAAACACTCAAGACAAAAGAATTTTAAAGATCAGAGCAATGAAATCATCAAGAACATCTTGAAGATCACTTAAGACACATGAATGAATGCAAGAAGAACAGAAACATGCAATTGACACCAAACTTAACATGAGACACTAGACTCAACAAGAAACATACAATATTTTTTATTTTTATGATTTTGTAAATTTTTTTGGATTTTTCGAAAATTAAGTGGGAAAGAAAATAAAGGTATCAAAATTCTTAATGAGAATTCCAGGAATCATGCAATGTTAGTCTAAAGCATCAGTCTAAAGGAATTAGACATGGCTAGCCAAGCTTCAGCAGGACATTACATTCAAGAGCTAAATTGATGAGAATCAATCAGCTTTGGTGATGATAAGAACATCACCTTGAAACACTAGAATTCATTCTTAAGAACTCTGAAAAATACCTAATCTAAGCAACAAGATGAACCGTCAGTTGTCCAAACTCAACAATCCCCAGCAACGGCGCCAAAAATTTGGTGCACGAAATTGTGAGTCATTCTTTTCACAACTCAAACAGTCCCCGGTAATGGCTCCAAATACTTGGTGCTCAATACCATGGTCTAAACATAATTTTACAACTTCGCACAACTAACCAGCAAGTGCACTGGGTCGTCCAAGTAATAAACCTTACGCGAGTAAGGGTTGATCCCACAGAGATTGTTGGTATGAAGCAAGCTATGGTCACCTAGTAAATCTCAGTCAGGCAGATTCAAATGGTTATAGGTGATATATGAATAAAGCATAAAGATAAAGATAGAGATACTTATGTAATTCATTGGTAAGAATTTCAGATAAGCGCATGGAGATGCTTTGTCCCTTCCGTTTCTCTGCTTTCCTACTGTCTTCATCCAATCCTTCTTACTCATTTTCATGGCAAGCTGTATGTTGGGCACCACCGTTGTCAGTGGTTACAGTCCCGTCCTCTAATTGAAAATGTTCAACGCACCCTGTCACGGCACGGCTAATCATTTGTCGGTTCTCAATCAGGTTGGAATAGAATCCATTGATTCTTTTGCGTCTGTCACTAACGCCTAGCCTTCAGGAGTTTGAAGCTCGTCACAGTCATTCAATCATTGAATCCTACTCAGAATACCACAGACAAGGTTTAGACCTTCCAGATTCTCTTGAATGTCGCCATCAATTCTAGCTTATACCACGAAGATTCCGATTAAGGAATCCAAAAGATAAACATTCAAGCCTTATTTGCTTGTAGAACGGAAGTGGTTGTCAGGCACGCGTTCATAAGTGAGAATGATGATGAGCGTCACATAATCATCACATTCATCATGTTCTTGGGTATGAATGAATATCTTAGAATAAGAACAAGCTGAATTGAATGGAAGAACAATAGTAATTGCATTAATACTCGAGGTACAGCAGAGCTCCACACCTTAATCTATGGTGTGTAAAACTCCACCGTTGAAAATACATAATAACAAGGTTCAGGCATGGCCGAGAGGCCAGCCCCCAATGATCTAAGAACTAGACATCCAAAGATGATCCTAAGATCGAAAATTGATCAAAAGATCAAAATACAATAGTAAAAGGTCCTATTTGTAGAGAACTAGTAGCCTAGGGTTTACAGAGATGAGTAAATGAGATAAAAATCCACTTCCGGGCCCACTTGGTGTGTGCTTGGGCTGAGCATTGAAGCTTTCATGTGTAGAGACTTTTCTTGGAGTTAAACGCCAGCTTTTGTGCCAGTTTGGGCGTTTAACTCCCATTCTTGTGCCAGTTCCGGCGTTTAACACCGGGCAGTTTTGAGCTGATTTGGAACGCCGGTTTGGGCCATCAAATCTTGAGCAAAGTATGAACTATTATACATTGCTGGAAAGCCCAGGATGTCTACTTTCCAACGCCATTGAGAGCGTGCCAATTGGGCTTCTTTAGCTCCAGAAAATCCACTTCGAGTGCAGGGAGGTCAGAATCCAACAGCATCTGCAGTCCTTTTCAGCCTCTAAATCAGATTTTTGCTCAGGTCCCTCAATTTCAGCCAGAAAATACCTGAAATCATAGAAAAATACACAAAATCATAGTAAAGTCCAGAAAAGTGAATTTTAACTAAAAACTAATAAAAACATACTAAAAACTAACTAAAACATACTAAAAAATACTAAAAATAATGCCAAAAAGCGTATAAATTATCCGCTCATCATGTACACATCTTGAAACTGAGCTTCAATGGAAGATTTGGTTGCACATTGTATGACCGTATGAAAATCTGCAGCATCTGATTCTCTCTCTGCTTGCTCCCTGCTTCCAAGGCAATTATCGTATTTTTTGACAAATTGAATAAGCGAGCTGTTCTGGGTAATAAACTTGTTAAAAAAATGAATGCATGCTCTCGCTCCTTTGTGTGCTTCTCATCCCTGCTCAGAAGTGGTGATCCAGATAGATTGGAACCCATATATGACGGTCTTCATAAAGATCTGCAGAATATTCCCAAAAACAGACTATAAATACTCCCGAAAAACATGCAATTTACACCTCTGCTGCAGATTTTAAACAACATTACCTGACAGCCACTTGTTGTCCACAAGACCAAAATTCAGCAGAAAATCATTCCAATTCCTATCAAATGAGTCTTTACTATGAGAGTTCCAAACAACTTGGCCTATTTCTTGTTCAATTTCTGCATGTCCCTTGTACCCGTTTAATTTGCTTGGAATCTTCTTCATGATGTGCCAAATACACCAATGGTGAATTGTTGTTGGCATACAAGCCTCTAAAGCCCTTTTCATTGATGTTCATTGATTGGTGAGAATCCCTTTCGGAGCATTTCCTCCTAGGTAACAAAGCCAATATTGAAATAACCATTTGAATGATTCAATTTCTTCATTTTTCATCAAAGAGGATCTAAGAAGTGTTGACTGACCATGGTGATTCACCCCAACAAAAGAACCACAAACCAAATTATACCTGAAACAAATTATCATAGTGCAGAATGAAAAATCATTACGTACACCCAAAAATGATTTTATACACCCAAAAACATCCAATATACACCTCTACGGCAGATTCATAAAACAACATTAATTTAGCATCATAAACATGGACAGTTTATTACCTGTTTGTATTGTAGGTGGTGCCAAATGAAATAACATCTCCGAAATACTCAAAGGCAGCACCACTTCTTGCATCGGCCCAAAAAGCCAACTTAATCGATTAATCATCCTCGAGTTCAAGCTCAAAAAAGAAATTCTGATTCTTCTCTTTCATTCTTAACAAATATTTTCTGAATTCCTTTGCATCTTCTTGTTCAGAAATATTCCGCACTTCTCTCGTAATGTAATTCCTCACGTCCTTTTCAATAAAATTTAACTCGCGGTGACCCCCGGCTGCCGCAACAAATGATTGGTAAGTTTTGCTTGGTCTAATACCAGCCTCCTCATTATTCTCTAATGTACGACGAATGGACATGCTTAGTTTTCTGTGCTGTTTGAGCATCTCTGCTTTACTTGGACAGCAAGGGTGTGAATGATGCAGCACAACCTTTGAAATGATCCAAGCACCAATATCCTTCAATGTGTGTATATAAATTCTTGCAGGACAGTTTAAACCAGCTATGGGATTTGTCTTTTCGGTCGGAGATATTTTAGATTTCCATTTTTCCCTCTCTGCTATATGTAATCAATTGATTCTTGATCTTGTTTCCCTTCTTATTTGTGCTCCAAACTCTTGTAGAAAAACCTACAGCCTTGGCGTAGTCCCTGTAAAATTTTCCAGCATCTTCAAGGGTGGTAAAAGTCATTCCAACCTTCGGAACAAACTGAACATCAACAACACAGAGAGGTTGCAGAATACACCATGTCAAAAACTAAAAATACACCCAATAATTTCTTATCTACACCCGAATGACAACAATTCAACTTAAATAACAAAAAAAAGCCATAAACTGTAAATACACCAACACTTCCCCTAAAATACACCCAAAAAATTCTGATCTACACCCGAGCGTCTGCTATAAATTGCAGATAATTAATCAAAACTAATACATTAGATTCAATCCACAGATTTATGTTCTCGCATTAATTTCATAGTTAATGTTCGTGAATTATTCAGCTAGACAATCATAGACGAATAACTATATCAAATTCAGAGTAATCGTAATAAGCTGAATATAAATCAAACCTCATGAACTTCGTTTGATTCAAATTTAAAATCCACTTCGCCCTGATTCAGCTGACAATCTGAGGTTGAATCATCCATTATCTTCAAAACGAGTTCAAACTTTGATATCAGAAACTAGAAAATTGAAAACAAATGAACCTAGAGCTACAGAAAGAGAAACTTATGTCAATAACGAAGAAAAAATGAGTGATAAACACAGGGAAAAGAATAATCGGAAAGGCAAGGGAAGATGTGCGAGAAGGAGAACGAAGAAATTTGGCAAGAAGGAGAATGAAGAAGGAAACTAAATCTTTTGAAAATTGGAAGTTATATATTCGCACATTCTGTTATATAGCACGTGAAAGGTACGTAACATTAGGAGCACGTTTTGGGGGGTTATTTGTTTTTTGGACTTGTAAGGCTTGTAAGCCTTAATCGCTTGTATGCGAAGATTTTCTGCAAAAAATATACTACTTTATCCTAAAAATTATTGTCTTATTATGTATAATTTGTCTCCATTGACAAAATTTTCTAAATCTGCCACTGAAAGCAGTAATTGAAAGACCATGCCCTAGACTATTATATATATAAAATAATTCTTTAAAAAAAATGATAATAATGGTAACTAACTGCAACACACACGTCATGCGTGATAATGAATATGCATACGTGCATTCTAATTCTTTGTCATCCGATTTGTCTCAACCATCTTAAATTTGGGGATCCATTTAAGGTAACAATGGTAAATCCAATATTCTCACTTATTAATATTGGCAAAGTTTAGATTTTTCTTTTACAGTTAATAAAAAAATTAATAAAGAAATATTTTTTTAGGTGAAAAATTTTTAAGAAAATATCTGTTTTTTTAATTAGTTATCTTTTTTAAAAGATTTTTTAGAAAAGTAAAAATAATTTTATGTTTGGATATCTTATGTGAAAAAATATTTTTATTCATCAATTATGTTTGGATGCGACAAGATAAAAGTACATTTTGTTTATTTATTATGTAAAAAATCTTTGTTTTAAGAAAGAAATATCTTTTTAAAAAAGATGTAAATTGTAACTTTTCAAAAAATATAGTTTTTTTATTTTTTTTAGTATTTTTATTTTTATTATTAGAAATTTGACAAGCACACTTAAAAATAAAAACAAATCTTCTTTATTGATTTAATATCGCTCAAACAAATCGTAGTTAGCTTTCTTTCCAACACTAGAAACATTTTCAGACTGAGGAAACATTTTTTAAATGTTGTCTAAAGGTTGATAAAGGGTTGCTTTTAATCTATAACAACATTTTTAGACCTAAAACGTTTTTGGACCCCTTGCAGATACAGTCGTTGCCTTAGATCAAAACAATGCTTTTTTACCTCAAAAGCAACTCTTCAAAAGCATTGCCTATTCTAAAACAAAAACAACGCTTTTGGTCAGACTCTAATGCAACATTTATTAAGCGTTGTCTTTTTTAATAATTTTACAACTAGTGAAAAACGATGCCTATCCTATTAGTATAGTAACTCTAGATAACGTTGCATATTGCACTGAACTATGACATCACTTTGAAAGCATTGCCACTTCTTTTATTACTAAGGCATCAATTTTGAGGTGTTGGCTCTTCTTTAAAACCGTTGTTTTTTCTTGTTGTAACGACCCAATTTCTAGTAAGTCATGATCATACCAGAAATCAAGTGTCACCAACTTGTTCACATGAAACCTTTACTATGTATTATTAAGCTTGTAATCGGGTTAGCGTACTATCGAGTTTTGGATAAACTTTTATAAGAAAACTTGCAAGGACAACTAATTAAACATACATAAGCATAAGCATACAGGTACTGTCGTGTATATATATATCCTGAGTGAGCATACAACCCTTCAGAAATACTACTATGTACAACCCAACACTCCGGGCCCTGGTCCATATAAAAAACCCCTAAACTGGCACTCGAACTAGCCTAGTCCACTATGTACACCCTACTCTCTCAGTGAGTTTGACCAAAAGTGAGAGATTAACACAAAGGCTAGGCAAACACAAAAAAAAAACTATCAAAAGGCACAACCGCAGCTCCCAGGACTCAGCTGTCATCGTCAGAGGAGATCACAACCACATCAGAACACTCCTCAGGATCCTCGTCTTCGTCATCAGAAATCTCTATAATCTCGGGAGGGGCACTGGCACTCGTGCTACTGGTCTGACCAGCACTCGTCGGTCCACTAATAGAGGCGGTGAGTGGCTCCTCAGAAGATGGGTCGGATGAAGATACTGAGATCTGCTCCACGGGGATGTCCTCCTCCGGTACAGGCTCTGGAAAATGCTCCTCCATGGGCTCAGCCTCAGGGTCCGCCTGATCCGCAGGCTGATCGGGATGCTGGTAAGGCACCGGCCCATCATGAAACGGGTGAAATGGAGCATCCGGGTGGAACCACTGCAGTGGAAACTCATAGGGCATGTCGGGGTTAAACTGTGGAGTGTCAATCGGGTGATGGAAAGGATGATCACGCAGAATGTACATACGAGTCCTAATCTCCACAGCTACTACATAAAACCTATGTTGTACAATATCCTCGTATATATAGGGAGGGTCCATCTCGTAAAATATAACTCCGGTCTCCATCTGAAGGGGAGGAAGATAAGGGGTAAGAACTGGGGGGTTCTTAGTAGGGTCGAGGGTGGTTAGTTTAGTCAGGATTACCACAGTTCAAGTAATTCACAACGAAATATCTAGTCACCACAATTCAGAATAACATTAAAGAATGTATAAACACGAGAAGACAATCACAAACAATTTCACAATGTCAAGTAAAATGCAAATGTGCAACAAGAATGATGCATGTCTATTCCTAACGCAGGCCATGAGCTCATGCGTCGGTTGCCTACCCGCTCCCGACATTACCCGGGCACGAGTCCCAGATATGGTTTTCCAAATGCATCAGTGTGCTTATAAGTCGTACGGCTAGGCTGCATACAGTGTGACTTTCCAAATCAATAAGCGTACATCTGGAAAACAGTTCTTAGTCTGTGGGCGTCCCCACTTTACATTTGGCACTAAGGCCCAAACAATGTCACATCTGCTCTCCTGTGGCAGTAATTTTGAATAAAAACTCAAAATAGCATTTTCCTTTCAAAACTTAGTTTATAATAATAAACATAACTTCAGTCTTTTTATAAATATATAATGACTTCCTTTAAAACAAAATTTCCAAACTAATATCTTGTCCTTTAACGAGACCGAAAACCTGTTTTATTTTTATCAAAATATTAACTTAAAAATTTATCCATTCTCGAGCTGACTAAACACAACTTCATCAAAATATCAATATATCAACAAAATTCAATATAAAATGCAATCAAATTTCAATAACATTCAATCCAAACATCAATTTACTTTCAAATATCATTTAGTCGGTGAAAATTTATCAAAACTCTATCTTCGTACGCAATCGAAATACTCGAAATTCTAGAGAAACTTTCTGGCCGTGCTGCTGAAGGAAAAACGTCCAGAATCCTCCGTACCTCCTAGAACTCCAGTTGGCCAAGCTCAAGGAGTAGGGGAGCTACGTCACCGTCGATTTCTACCGGACAAAAATAACGCCAACACGTAGAGGAGGAAGATACGAACACTTTTACCGGATTAGATTTTTTATTGGGGTTACGGATCGCAAGAAATCGAACTCAAAAGAGGTAAGGTTCCATGGTTTCTGATTCCTCTCACTCACGGCTTACTCTCTCTTTTTCTTTCAAAGTTGGTTCGGTGATGCATGAAGGAAAAGAAAGTATGATTAGTGATGAGGGTGATTAAAAAGGATTTGTGGTAGTAAGGTTTATTAGGTATCATTGGTTATTAAATGAATGTAACATGTGTCATGGTTGCATAGATATATGTATACATATAAGCCACGACCCTTTATTTCTCTTTTTCTTTCTAAAGAGTTCGGCTATAATGAATAAAAGTGATAAAAGAAAATGATGCTAATGAATAATAGTTTGTAGTGTGAAAGTATTATTAGGTGTCATGAATATATATAAGTATAATAGCATGCAAGCCACGTTCTTTTCTTTCTTAGTCCCTTAATGACATTAGTTATATATATATATATATATATATATACTTGTAAATGAGCCACATTTGGCTTTTCTTTATTCTTTTTTTTAATGGCTTCGGCCAAAAGAAAGAAGTAACTAATAATAATAATAATAATAATAATAATAATAATGATAATAATAATAATAATAACTATAAAAGATTAACTTAATTTTTTCCTATCAAAATAGTTTTTAATAAATAGTTTAAACTAATAAAATAAGTTATATTTAAATTAAACTTCAATAATCATAATTTTTTATTTAATTATCTTTGTTAAAAAAATAGATTTCTTAAAAACAAAATCTCAATATAATATGATAACTTATAAATAACTAATTACTTAATTTTAAAAAAAATCCGAGATGTTATATCCTACCCACCTTACAAAAATTTTCGTCCTCAAAAATTGTTATAAACAAAAATTTTCATCCTAAAAGAAAATTTTGCCCTCAACATTTCCATTACCTGTAAGCAAGTGCGAGTAAACGGTTCTTATCTTATTTTCTAGTCCTCAGGTATGTTGTGTGTCCCCATCTCGTCTCAACTTACGTATAGCAGTTAAAGAAATACAAGAATGTGACGCACCAGAAACATAAAGTGCAGTTAAGGAGCGAGTCTTAATACAATACTGACCTTGGGTCAGGGAGCTCGAGTATGAGCATCTTAAGTCATCATTGTAAATACTCTTCCTGGCTGTTGAGATTTAGCTGAATCTTGAGCAATCTTCTTCTCACAATTCCTCGCTATGTGTCTAGGCATACCACAAAAATAACAAATGCTCGAACCCAATCGACATGGATTCCTACCATGGTTCTTCCCACACTGATTACAAACAAGGTTTGTTAGTGCTGGCTATGGTCGCTTTCCAGTATCTCGTCCTTGCCTATCGATATTGTCACGAGCAGGAAGATTACTAGCTTGCTGATTCCCATAAGAAAGTGTCCTATTCATTTTAAAGTTCCTTCCCTGAGGGGCTATATACCGATTAAAATTTTTCGGAGGTAATTCTTGACGATTCATCTTTGCTGCCGCCACTTTCTTGGTATAGTCTTCCACCAACTGACTCCTATTGACAAGCTCTGCAAAATTTCGTATTTGCAGTGCTACCAACGAGTGCATTAGTTCTTCGTAGAGTCCTCCTGCGTACTTCAAACACTTCCATTCCTCAATATCATCTGGGTTACCCTGACAGATCTTAGAGAATCGGCACAAATCCTCAAATTTTCGAGTATCAACTGCATCAGTTCCATTTCTTTAGCATCATGAACAGTTCTAGGGAAGTACTTTTTGTAAAATTCCTCCTTAAAAGTATCCCAGTCAATCTCTTCCACCACCTGCCTTAACAAGCGTTGCACTCCATGCCACCAGTGTTCAGCTTCTCCCTCCAGCATATAGGTTGCAAATTTCACGTACTATCTTTCTGGTACATGTTACGCTCGCAATGACTTCTCAATACCACGGAACCAATTGTCAGCTTCAGTTGCAACAAGCGTCCCCTTAAACTTGGACGGATTTACCTTCAGAAAGGTTGCCAGTGTCATAGGGTTATCGCGGTTTTCGGCACCTTCATTATCATTACCGTCTCCACCACGCTCACCATTGCGTCCTCCGTTACGATCTCTGTTCCTCTCCCCTAAACGGTCAATTGCTCGCGTAGTAGCAATTGCCGTTTCACGCACAGCCTCAGCCATGGTGTTCATTGCAACTATAAAAGAATCTGCACCCCTCATCGGTTCCTCTGCATGGTTTGCACCACGCCTACCATATCCTCGTCCCCGTGCAGCAATCAAGATTCTGTGCACACCCAACATGTAATATTAAGGTGATCAGTCTTAACATTTCAGGCAAAGTGTGAATAGTCTCTAAAATAGAAACACAGTGACAATCATGCAATTCATATCACAACGATATCCTATGTGCATGAGACACAACTCAGAGAATGCAATGAAGCATGATTCAGTCCATATCCCCAGGCTTTAATAGGAACGAACTGCTCTGATACCAAATTGTAACGACACAATTCCCAGTAAGTCATGATCATACCAGAAATCAAGTGTCACCAACTTGTTCACATGAAACTTTTACTATGTATTATTAAGCCTGTAATCGGGTTAGCGTACTATCGAGTTTTGGATAAACTTTTATAAGAAAACATGCAAGGACAACTAATTAAACATACACAAGCATCAGCATACAGGTACTGTCGTACACACTATATATATATATATATCCTGAGTTAGCATACAACCCTTCGGAAATACTACTATGTACAACCCAACACTCCGGGCCCTGGTCCATATAGAAAACCCCTAAACTGGCACCCGAACTAGCCTAGTCCACTATGTACAACCTACTCTCTTAGTGAGTCTGACCAAAAGTGAGAGATTAACACAAAGGCTAGGCTAACACAAAAAAAAACTATCAAAAGTTACAATCGCAGCACCCAGGACTCAGCTGTCATCGTCAGAGGAGATCACAACCACATCAGAACACTCCTCAAGATCCTCGTCCTCGTCATCGGAAATCTCTATAATCTCGGGAGGGGCACTAGCACTCGTGCTACTGGTCTGACCAGCACTCGCCGGTCCACTCAAAATAGCATTTTCCTTTCAAAACTTAGTTTATAATAATAAACATAACTTCAGTCTTTTTATAAAAATATAATGACATCCTTTAAAACAAAATTTCCAAACTAATATCTTGTCCTTCAACGAGACCGAAAACCTGTTTTATTTTTATCAAAATATTAACTTAAAAATTTATCCATTTTCGAGCTGACTAAACACAATTTCCTCAAAATATCAATATATCAACAAAATTCAATATGAAATGCAATCAAATTTCAATAACATTCAATCCAAACATCAATTTACTTTCAAATATCATTTAGTCGGTAAAAATTTATCAAAATCCTACCTTCGTACGTAATCGAAATACTTGAAACTCTAGAGAAACTTTCTAACCGTGCTGCTGAAGGGAAAAACGTCTGGAATCCTGTGTACCTCCTAGAACTCTAGTTGGCCAAGCTCAAGGGGTAGAGGAGCTACGTCACCGTCAATTTTCACCGGACAAAAATAATGCCAACACGTAGAGGAGGAAGATACGAACACTTTTATCGGATTAAATTTTTTATTAGGGTTACGGATCACAAAAAATCGAACTCAAAAGAGGTAAGGTTCCATGGTTTCTGATTCCTCTCACTCACGGCTTACTCTCTCTTTTTCTTTCAAAGTTGGTTCGGTGATGCATGAAGGAAAAGAAAGTATGATTAGTGATGAGGGTGATTAAAAAGGATTTGTGGTAGTAAGGTTTATTAGGTATCATTGGTTATTAAATGAATGTAACATGTGTCATGGTTGCATAGATATATGTATACATATAAGCCACACCCTTTATTTCTCTTTTTCTTTCTAAAGAGTTCGGCTATAATGAATAAAAGTGATAAAAGAAAATAATGCTAATGAATGATAGTTTGTAGTGTGAAAGTATTATTAGGTGTCATGAGTATATATAAGTATAATAGCATGCAAGCCACGTTCTTTCTTTCTTAGTCCCTTAATGACATTAGTTATATATATATATATATATATATACTTGTAAATGAGCCACATTTGGCTTTTCTTTATTCTATTTTTTTTAATGGCTTCGGCCAAAAGAAAGAAGTAACTAATAATAATAATAATGATAATAATAATAATAATAACTATAAAAGATTAACTTAATTTTTGCCTATCAAAATAAAGAAGTAACTAATAATAATAATAATAATAATAATAATAATAATAATAATAATAATAACTATAAAAGATTAACTTAATTTTTGTCTATCGAAATAGTTTTTAGTAAATAGTTCAAACTAATAAAATAAGTTATATTTAAATTAAATTTTAATAATCATAATTTTTTATTTAATTATCTTTGTTAAAAAAAATAGATTTCTTAAAAATAAAATCTCAATATAATATGATAACTTATAAATAACTAATTACTTAATTTTAAAAAAAAATCCGAGTTGTTATACTTGTGATAGTACCAGGTACATTTTGCCACTATTTATTAGCTATCGGTACAATAATTTAAGCATTTCATTAAAATTTGATACAATAAAATTAAAAATATGATAAAAGAAACAAAACCTTAACATATTCTACTTGAATATATATTATCAAGTTAAAATATACTATTATATAACTCTTTAATTCACATAACAAAATATGATAAATTAATTAAATAAAAGATCCTTAACAAAATACATGTACTTAAAAGAAAAAAAAAAGCCAAATACGATGAGTATCTTTGGAACCATGCTCATCTCAATTAGTGCCTGCATAATCTGCTGTCACTGATGTCTCTGATTGAACCTTCCACTACCTTGATTTTCTAGCCCAAGAAATTGCTTGTTACACACTCTAAAATTGAAGGAGGTGTCACTTACCCTCCATAGCTGCAAAAAAGCACAGAACAATTTTGGTTTACGCGAATGAAATTCCAAAAGCATAAAAAAATGGATCTAATTGGAATTCTTTCAAATATAGCAACGTACCTTGAATGTTTCCCAAGCTGAAGCTGAAGCACAGTTAGCAACAACATCAGCTCCTCCTCCATTTTCTGCGGCGAGATATTTCTGGAACTTAGTGGGCATTAGCTGCACTTGAGTTCCATCCTGAAATCATAAGCAGTTCTATTAAATTTACAAATGAAGTGGACCCTAATAAAGAAAGAATCATAACAAGAGATCTTTGTTGGCAATTCCATCAAAGGGAGAAGGTTTCATCCATCCCTCAGCAAGCAACCAGTTTCCTAGATTCACAGCTTTGTATGGCAAATTCTGTGTAACAAGAACAGAATGAGGGTGTGAGAGGCATAAAGCCAACAAGAAGGCAAACAAGTATCTAAATGCCATTCTAAATTATTTCGTGGATAAGATTATAAAGAATCACAGAATTTATAGCCATGGTTTCTAAATCAATATCATACAATAAAGCACATTATGTTAAGATTAAAAGAGAAAAGACAAATTGTAATGACTTGACCCAAGTGATAACCAAATTCAGATATTCATATTACTAATTACTAATTAGGAACCGGTATCATAGGCACTAATAGAGCCACTGGCCATAGTCAAATGTGGATATAATCACATCTAAATGCATAATGAGTGAGAGAGAATATCAGAAAGAATCAACCCATAGAAATATCTTACGAGGTTATTGATGAGCGGATAATTTATACGCTTTTTGGCATTATTTTTAGGTAGTTTTTAGTAAGATCTAGCTACTTTTTGGGATGTTTTTATTAGTTTTTATGCAAAATTCACATTTCTGGACTTTACTATGAGTTTGTGTATTTTTCTGTGATTTCAGGTATTTTCTGGCTGAAATTGAGGGACCTGAGCAAAAATCTGATTCAGAGGCTGACAAAGGACTACAGATGCTGTTGGATTCTGACCTCGATGCACTCGAAGTGGATTTTCTGGAGCTACAGAACTCAAAATGGTGCACTCTCAATTGCGTTAAAAAGTAGACATCCAGAGCTTTCTAGCAATATATAATTGTCCATACTTTGCTCGAGTTTTGACGATGAAAACTGGCGTTTAAACGCCCCTTCTCTGCCCTATTCTGAAGTTAAATGCCAGAAACACGTTATAAACCAGAGTTAAACACCCAAACTGGCATAAAAGCTGGCGTTTAACTCCAAGAGAAGCCTCTACATGTGTAAAGCTCAATGCTCAGCCCAAGCGCACACCAAGTGGGCCCCGGAAGTGGATTTCTGCATCATTTACTTATTTCTGTAAACCCTAGTAGCTAGTTTCATTATAAATAGGACCTTTTACTATTGTATTACATCGGGGGGGATCCTTGGATTATCTTTGTATCATTTTTGATATCTTGATCACGTTTAGGGAGGCTGGCCATTCGGCCATACCTAGACCTTCATCACTTAAATATTTTCAACGGTGGAGTTTCTACACACCATAGATTAAGGGTGTGGAGCTCTGCTGTTCCTCGAGTATTAATGCAATCACTACTATTTTCTATTTAATTCAGCTTGTTCTTGTTCTAAGATATTCATTCGCACTTCAACCTGATGAATGTGATGATCCGTAACACTCATCACCATTCTCACCTATGAACGCGTGTTTGACAACTACTTCCGTTCTACATGCGAAAGCTAGAGTGTGTATTTCTTGGGTTTCTGATCAACGATTCACATCAACTCCCCTCTAACAATGAGGCATCTAAATTTGAGATTGGAACCTTCGTGGTATAAGCTAGAATCCATTGGCAGCATTCTTGAGATTCGAAAGTCTAAACCTTGTCTGTGGTATTCCGAGTAGGATCTGGGATGGGATGATTGTGACGAGCTTCAAACTCGCGACTGTAGGGCGTAGTGACAGAAGCAAAAGGATAGTAAATCCTATTCCTACACGATTGAGAACCAACAGCTGATTAGCCATACGGTAGCTGTGCATGGTATTTTTCATCCGAGACGAGCAATCCGACAGTTGATTAGCCGTATAGAAACCATAGAGGACCATTTTCATTGAGAGGACGGGAGGTAACCATTGACGCCAGTGAAACCCAACATACAGCTTGCCATGGAAAGGAGTATGAAGGATTGGATGAAGAAAGTAAGAAAGCAGAGATTCAAAAAGGAACAAAGCATCTCCATACACTTATCTGAAATTCCAATCAATGATTTACATAAGAATCTCTATCTCTACTTTATGTTTTAGTTATATTTTAATTATCAAAACTCCATAACCAATTTGAATCTGCCTGACTGAGATTTACAAGATGACCAAAGCTTGCTTCATACCAACAATCTCCATAGGATCGACCCTTACTCACGTAAGGTATTACTTGGACGACCTAGTGCACTTGCTGGTTGGTTGTGCGGAGTTGTGACAAAGTGTGATTCATGTTTGAGAGCACCAAGTCTTTGGCGCTATTGTTGATGATCACAATTCCGTGCACCAAGTTTTTGGCGCCGTTCCGGGGATTGTTCGAGTTTGGACAATTGACGGTTCATCTTGTTGCTTAGATTGGGTAATTTTATTTTAATTTGTTTTTCTTTGTTTTCGAAAAGTTTCAAAAAAATCATAAAAACTCAAAAATATTTCATGATTCTTGTTTGAATTTAGTGCCAAATTCTAAGTTTGGTGTTAATTGCATGATTTTGATTGTCTTGCAATTCTCAAAACACATTCATTGTGTTCTTGATGATCTTCAAGTTGTTCTTGATGAATTGCCTTGTTTGATCTTCATGACTTCTCGTTTTGCACTGCATGATGTTTTATATGTGCATTCTTGCAAGCATATGGCCCAAACATGACAAAGTTCTAAGTTTGGTGTCTTGTGTGTTTTCTTTCACTAAGGAAACTGAGTTCTTGATGTTCATCTTGATCTTCAAGATTGTTCTTGGTGTTCATCTTGACATTCATAATGTTCTTGCATATATCTTGTGTTTTGATCCAAGAATTATATTTTTGACTCATTTTGTTGTTTTTCAAAATTGAAAATATATCTTTTTAGATAAAGGATATAGCAAAATGAAGATCCAAGAACATAAAGCAGAGGAATTACAGAGAAAAAGCTGGGCGTTCAAAACGCCCAGTGAAGAAGGAAAATTGGCCTTTAAACGCCAGCTAGGGTACCTGGCAGGCCGTTTAAACGCCCAAACCATGCAGTAATTGGGCGTTAAACGCCCAAAACATGCAGCTCCTGGGCGTTTAACGCCAGGATGACATAAGGAGATGATTTTTTTTTTTCAAATCAAATCTTTTTCAAATCTTCATAATTTTTCAAAATCAAATATTTTTCAAATAAAATATTTTTGATCCTATCTTTTTCAAAATCATATCTTTTCAATCATATCTTTTTCAAAAAAATCAAATCTTTTTCAAAAATTTTCAAAAATCTTAATTCAAAAATTTCAAGTTTGTTACTTTCTTGTTAAGAAAGGTTCAAAATTTGAAATTTAGAATCATATCTTTTAGTTTCTTGTTAATCAAGTTATTACTTTTAAAAAATCAAATCTTTTTAATTTTATCTTTTCAATCATATTTTTTTTAAATCATATCTTTTTCAAATCATATCTTTTTAAAATCCATGATTTCAAAATCTTTTCCTAACTTCTCATCTTTTTCAAATTTATTTCTTATCTTGTTCAAAATCATCTAACCACTTTCTCACTTTAAAATTTTCGAAAAACATTAACTTTTTCTTCAAATTTCTTTTTAATTAACTAATTGTTTTGAATTTTGAATTTTTCGAAAATTTTCCCCGCTCTCTCATCTTTTTCTTTTTAAACACTAACATTCCTCCTCCATTGTCAATTCGAACTCCATCTCTCTGGGTGTGTTCGAAATTTTACCTACCTCCTTCTTCTATTCTTATTTTCCTCTGACACCTCAAGGGATCTCTATACTATGACATAGAGGATTCTATATTTTCTTTATTTTCTTCTCTTTCATATGAGCAGGAACAAAGATAAAGGCATACTTGTTTAAGCTGATCCTGAACCTAAAAGGACTCTAAAGAGGAAGCTAAGAGCATCTAAAGCACAAAACTCTGAAGAGGACCTCACTGAAATTTTCGAAAAGGAAGCAGCAAAAGAAACAATTATGGCCGAACCAAACAACAATGCAAGGAAGATGCTTGGTGATTTTACTACACCAACTCCCAACTTCTATGGAAGAAGCATCTCAATCCCTGCCATTGGAGCAAACAATTTTGAGCTAAAGCCTCAATTAGTTTCTCTACTACAACAGAACTGCAAGTTTCATGGACTCCCATCAGAAGATCCTTATCAGTTTTTAACTGAGTTTTTGCAGATCTGTGATACTATTAAGACTAATGGAGTTGATCCTAAAGTCTACAAGCTTATGCTTTTCCCTTTTGCTGTAAGAGACAGAGCTAGAACATGGTTGGACTCACAACCCAGAGATAGCCTAGACTCTTGGGATAAGCTGGTCACGGCCTTCTTGGCCAAGTTCTTTCCTCCTCAAAAGCTGAGAAAGCTTAGAGTGGATGTTCAGACCTTCAGACAAAAAGACGGTGAATCCCTCTATGAAGCTTGGAAAAGATACAAGCATCTGACCAAAAAGTGTCCTTCTGACATGCTTTCAGAATGGACCACCTTAGATATATTCTATGATGGTCTATCTGATTTCTCTAAGATGTCACTGGACCACTCTGTAGGTGGATCCATTCACCTAAAGAAAATGCCTACAAAAGCTCAAGAACTCATTGAGATGGTTGCAAATAACTAATTCATGTACACCTCTGAGAGGAATCCTGTGAGTAATGGGACGCCTCAAAAGAGAGGAGTTCTTGAAATTGATGCTCTGAATGCCATACTGGCTCAGAATAAAATATTGACCCAACAAGTCAATATGATTTCTCAGAGTCTGAATGGATTGCAAAATGCATCCAACAGTACTAAAGAAGCATCTTCTGATGAAGAAGCTTATGATCCTAAGAACCCTGCAATGGCAGAGGTGAACTACATGGGTGAAGCCTTTGGTAACACCTATAATCCTTCATGGAGGAATCATCCAAATTTTTCATGGAAGGATCCACAGAAGCAAGGCTTCAATAATAACAATGGTGGAAGAAACAGGTTTAGCAATAGCAAACCTTTTCCATCATCATCTCAGCAACAGACAGAGCATTCTGAGCAGAATCACTCTAGCTTAGCAAACATAGTCTCTGACCTGTCTAAGGCCACTCTCAGTTTCGTGAATGAAACAAGGTCCTACATTAGAAACTTAGAGGCACAAGTGAGTCAGCTGAGTAAAAGGGTTACTGAAACTCCTCCTAGCACTCTCCCAAGCAATACAGAAGAGAATCCCAAAAGAGAGTGCAAGGCAATTGATATAATCAACATGGCCGAAACCTTAGAGGAGGAGGAGGAGGACGTGAATCTCAATGAGGAAGACCTCAGGGAACGTCCAATGATCAGTAAGGAATACCCTAATGAGGAACCAAAGGAATCTGAGGCTCATACAGAGACCATAGAGATTCCATTGGATTTCCTTTTACCATTCATGAGCTCTGATGATTATTCATCCTCTGAAGAAGATGAAGACATTGTTGAAGGGCAAGTTGCCCAATATTTAGGAGCAATCATGAAGCTGAATGCCAAGCTATTTGGTAATGAGACTTAGGAGGAAGAGCCTCCCTTGCTCACCAATGAACTGAATACATTGGTTCAGCAAACTTTACCTCAAAAGAAATAGGATCTTGGCAAATTCTTAATACCCTGTACCATAGGCACCACGACCTTTGAGAAAGCTTTGTATGACTTGAGGTCAGGGATAAACATGATGCCACTCTCTGTAATGGAGAAATTGGGAATCTTTGAGGTACAAGCTGCTAAATTCTCATTAGAGATGGCAGATAAATCTATGAAAAAGGCCTATGGACTGGTAGAGGATGTACTGGTGAAGGTTGAAAGCCTTTACTTCCCTACTGATTTCATAATCCTAGACACTATGAGGGATGAGGATGAATCCATCATCCTTGGAAGACCTTTCCTAGCCACAGCAAGAGCTGTGATTGATGTTGACAGAGGAAAGTTGATCCTTCATGTGAATGAAGAATGCTTTGTAGTAAAGACTCAAGATTCTCCCTCTGTAACCATGGAGAGTAAGCATGAAAAGCTTCTCTCAATACAGAGTCAAACAGAGTCCCCACATTCAAACTCTAAGTTTGGTGTTGGGAGGCCACAGCTAAACTCTAAGTTTGGTGTTGAGCGATCTCAACCATGCTCTGATTATCTGTGAGACTCCATGAGAGCTCACTGTCAAGCTATTGACATTAAAGAAGCGCTTATTGGGAGGCAACCCAATTTTATTTTAATTTCATCTGTGTTATTTTGTTTTTTTTTAGGTTGATGATCATGTGAAGCCACAAAGACACTTACAAAAAAATAAAAAATTAAAAACAGCATTGAGAACAGCACACCCTGGAGGAAGGACCTACTGGCGTTTAAACGCCAATAAGGGTAGCAAAATGGGCGTTTAAACGCCCAGCCTGGCACCTTTCTGGGCGTTTAAACGCCAAAACAGGGCACCAGACTGGCATATAAACGCCAGAACAATGCAACAATCTGGCGTTAAATGCCAAAAACACGCAGCAGTGTGGCGTTTAAACTCCAGAACAAGAATAAAAGCTGGCGTCTAAACGCCAAAACAGGAGAGCAGACTGGCGTTTAAATGCCAGGATTGCACTCTAAGGAGTTTTATACGCCCAATTAGAGCAGGGATGAGAATTCCTTAACCCCTCAGGATTTGTGGACCCCACAGGATCCCCACCAACCTCAACTCATTCTTTCTCCTCTTCACACCTTTCTACAACACTCTTCCCCAAATACCATTCACCAATCACCTCCATATCTCTTCCCCAAATATCCCTCACCAATCACTTCCTTAACTCTTCCCCAAAAACCCTACCCACCTTCAAAATTCAAAACTATTTCCCTCCCAAACCCACCTAAACCATTCGGCCACTCTCCCTATAAATATCCCCCTTCACCCTTTCACTTTCACACATCACAAACACCTTCTTCCCTCCTTGGCCGAACCCTATACATCCTCAATCTCCTCTATTTTCTTCTTCTTCTACATCTTTCTTTCTTCTTTTGCTCAGGGATGAGCAAATATTTTAAGTTTGGTGTGGTAAAAACATTGCTTTTTGTTTTTCCATAACCATTTATGGCACCTAAGGCCAGAGAAACCTCTAGAAAGAGGAAAGGGAAGGCAACTGCCTCCACCTCTGAGTCATAGGAGATGGAGAGATTCATATCAAAGGTCAATCAAGACCACTTCTATGAAGTTGTGGCCAAGAAGAAGGTGATCCCTGAGGTCCCTTTTAAGCTAAAAAAGGGCGAATATCCGGAGATCCGACAAGAGATCCGAAGAAGAGGTTAGGAAGTTCTTGCCAACCCCATTCAACAAGTCAGAATCTTAATGGTTCAAGAATTCTATGCAAATGCATGGATCACAAGGAACCATGATCAAAGTATGAACCCAAACCCAAAGAATTGGCTTACAATGGTTCGGGAGAAATACTTAGATTTCAGTCCGAAAAATGTGAGGCTAGCGTTCAACTTACCAATGATGGAAGAAAATGCACGCCCCTACACTAGAAGGGTCAACTTTGATCAAAGGTTGGACCAAGTTCTCATGGACATATGTGTAGAAGGAGCTCAATGGAAAAGAGACTCAAAAGGCAACCTGGTTTAATTAAGAAGACCGGATCTTAAGCCTGTGGCTAGAGGATGGTTGGAGTTCATCCAACGCTCTATCATTCCCACTAGCAACCGATATGAGGTAACTGTGGATCGGGCCATCATGATTCATAGTATCATGATTGGAGAGGAAGTAGAAGTTCATGAAATCATACCTCTAGAACTCTACAAGGTGGCTGACAAGCCCTCACCCTTGGCAAGATTAGCCTTTCCTCATCTCATATGTCACCTTTGCTATTCAGCTGGGATTGTCATAGAGGGAGACATCCTCATTGAAGAGGACAAGCCCATTACTAAGAAGAGGATGGAACAAACTAGAGAGCCCATTCATGGCACTCAACAAGAGCATGAGGAAGTTCCTTATCAAGAGATCCCTGAGATACCTCAAGGGATGCAATTTCCTCCACACAATTATTGGAAGCAACTCAACACTTCTTTGGAAAGCTTGAGTTACAACATGGACTAATTAAGGGTGGAACACCAAGAGCACTCCATGATTCTCCATGAGATTAGAGAAGATCAAAGAGCTATGAGGGAGGAGCAACAAAGGCAAGGAAGAGACATAAAGGAGCTCAAGAGCACCATTGGTTCTTCAAGAGGAGGAAGATGCCACCTTCACTAAGGTGGACTCATTCCTTAATCTCCTTGTCTATTTATTTTTCTGTTTTTGGTTTTATGCCTGATGTTCTATCTATGTTTTGTGTACTACATGATCATTAGTGTCTAGTGTCTATGTCTTAAAGCTATGAATAATTCCATGAATCCTTCACCTTTCTTAAATTAAAAATGTTTCTAATTACAAAAGAACAAGAAGTACATGAGTTTCGAAATTTATCCTTGAAATTAGTTTAATTATATTGATGTGGTGGCAATACTTTTTATTTTCTGAATGAATCCTTGAACAGTGCATATTTTTTATCTTGTTGTTTATGAATGTTAAAATTGTTGGCTCTTGAAAGAATAATGAAAAAGGAGAAATGTTATTGATAAAATGAAAAATCATAAAAGTGATTCTTGAAGCAAGAAAAGCAGTGAAAAAGAAGAAGCTTGAGAAAAAAAAAGAAAGAAAAAGAAAAAGCAAGCAGAAAAAGCCAATAGCTCTTTAAACCAAAAGGGAAGAGCAAAAAGCCAATAGCCCATTAAACCAAAAGGCAAGGGTAAAAAGGATCCTAGGTTTTGAGCATTAATGGATAGGAGGGCCTAAAGGAATAAAATCCTGGCCTAAGCGGCTGAATCAAGCTGTCCCTAACCATGTGCTTGTGTCATGAAGGTCCAAGTGAAAAGCTTGAGACTGAGTGGTTAAAGTCGTGATCCATAGCAAAAAGAGTGTGCTTAAGAGCTCTGGACACCTCTAACTGGGGACTTTAGCAAAGCTGAGTCACAATCTGAAAAGGTTCACCCAGTCATGTGTCTGTGGCATTTATGTATCCGGTGGTAATACTGGGAAAACAAAGTGCTTAGGGACTCCTCTTCTTTTTATCCTATTTGATTTTCAGTTGCTTGGGGACAAGCAACAATTTAAGTTTGGTGTTGTGATGAGTGGATAATTTATACGCTTTTTGGCATTATTTTTAGGTAGTTTTTAGTAGGATCTAGCTACTTTTTGGGATGTTTTTATTAGTTTTATGCAAAATTCACATTTCTGGACTTTACTATGAGTTTGTGTGTTTTTCTATGATTTCAGGTATTTTCTGGCTGAAATTGAGGGACCTGAGCAAAAATCTGATTCAGAGGCTGACAAAGGACTACAGATGCTGTTGGATTCTGACCTCCTTGCACTCGAAGTGAATTTTCTTGAGCTACAGAACTCCAAATGGCGCGCTCTCAATTGCGTTGGAAAGTAGACATTCAGAGCTTTCCAAAAATATATAATTCTCCATACGTTTCTCGAGTTTTGATGACGCAAACGGCGTTTAAACGTCCCTTCTCTGCCCTATTCTGAAGTTAAACGCCAGAAACATGTTACAAACCAGAGTTAAACGCCCAAACTGGCATAAAAGCTGGCGTTTAACTCCAAGAAAAGCCTCTACACGTGTAAAGCTCAATGCTCAGTCCAAGCACACACCAAGTGGGCCTCGGAAGTGGATTCTGCATCATTTACTTATTTCTGTAAACTCTAGTAGCTAGTTTCATTATAAATAGGACATTTTACTATTGTATTTATATCGGGGGGGATCCTTGGATTATCTTTGTATCATTTTTGATCTCTTGATCACGTTTAGGGAGGCTGGCCATTCGGCCATGCCTGGACCTTCATCACTTATGTATTTTCAACGGTGGAGTTTCTACACACCGTAGATTAAGGGTGTGGAGCTCTGCTGTTCCTCGAGTATTAATGCAATTACTACTATTTTCTATTCAATTCAGCTTGTTCTTGTTCTAAGATATTCATTCACACTTAAACCTGATGAATGTGATGATCCGTGACACTCATCACCATTCTCACCTATGAACGCGTGCCTGACAACCACTTCCGTTCTACATGCGAAAGCTAGAGTGTGTATCTCTTGGGTTTCTGATCAATAATTCACATCGACTCCCCTCTGACAATGGGGCATCTGAATCTGAGATTGGAACCTTTGTGGTATAAGCTAGAATCCATTGGCAGCATTCTTGAGATCCGAAAAGTCTAAATCTTGTCTGTGGTATTCCGAGTAGGATCTGGGATGGGATGATTGTGACGAGCTTCGAACTCGCGACTGTAGAGCGTAGTGACAAACGCAAAAGGATAGTAAATCCTATTCCTACACGATCGAGAACCAACAACTGATTAGCCATACGGTAGCTGTGCATGGTATTTTTCATCCGAGACGAGCAATCCGACAATTGATTAGCCATACAGAAATCGTAGAGGACCATTTTTACTGAGAGGATGGGAGGTAGCCATTGACGCCGGTGAAACCCAACATACAGCTTGCCATGGAAAGGAGTATGAAGGATTGGATGAAGAAAGTAAGAAAGCAGAGATTCAAAAGGAACAAAGCATCTCCATACACTTGCTGGTTAGTTGTGGAGAGTTGTGACAAAGTGTGATTCATGTTTGAGAGCACCAAGTCTTTGGTGCCATTGTTGATGATCACAATTCCGTGCACCAGTCATGACGCAACAATTTGCTATATACGCACAATTTGCACTTAGTGTTCGCCAAAGATCTGCAAATATTTTTTTATTAATCTCCTTCAAGAGAAAAATAAAAACCAAACACCAAGCATAGGGGCTAGCAACAAACTCAGGACATAAATTTACAAATTGAGGAATGATAGCCTCCCTGGAGGTCTACGGCAACAAGCACAGAGGCAACGATGGCGACAAACACGGAGCAGCAGTTAAGTCGCAAAGTGGCAACAACAACGGCAGAGAAATAAACATTTATGAGACTTGTAATCCAATTTGTGTTTGTTATATGGTCTTAGAACATGAAGTATCTAAAAGGATAATAATTAAATAAGCTATCAATTCAGATCATGAAGTATTTATCAGCGAACCTAGCTAGCTAAACCAAAATTACTTTAATTTCAGGATGACAATCATAAATAAATATAGAATTAGGCTATAAACTATGCAGCTATACCATTATGATCCAATAAACAAGTTTATATAATAGAACTCTGGTGCACGAAATTGCAATCACACTTTTGCAACTCCGCACAACTAACCAGCAAGTGCACTGGGTCGTCCAAGTAATACCTTGCGTGAGCAAGGGTCGATCCCACGGAGATTGTCGGCTTGAAGCAAGCTATGGTTATCTTGTAAATCTTAGTCAGGAAATCAGAAATTATCAGGATTGATTGTGAAAAACAAAAGAACATGAAACGATTACTTGTTTTGCAGTAATGGAGAATAGGTTGAGGTTTTGGAGATGCTCCATCTTCTGAATCTCTGCTTTCCTACTGTCTTCTTCATCAAACACGCAAGGCTCCTTCCATGGCAAGCTATATGTAGGGTTTCACCGTTGTCAATGGCTACCTCCCATCCTCTCAGTGAAAATGTTCCTATGCTCTGTCACAGCATGGCTAATCATCTGTCGGTTCTCGGTCAGGCCGGAATAGAATCCAGCGATTCTTTTGCGTCTGTCACTAACGCCCCGCCTGCTAGGAGTTTGAAGCACGTCACAGTCATTCAATCATTGAATCCTACTCAGAATACCACAGACAAGGTTTAGACCTTCCGGATTCTCTTGAATGCCGCCATCAGTTCTAGCTTATACCACGAAGATTCCGGTTAAAGAATCCAAGAGATAACTACTTAATCTGAGGTAGAACGGAGGTGGTTGTCAGGCACGCGTTCATAGTTGAGAATGATGATGATTGTCACGGAAAACCTCTATCATTAGGAGCCTATTTTTTCGTTTTTTTTCTTTTGTTTTGTTTTCTATTTTAAATTTTTCTAGTCTCATCTTATATCTATCTTTGAGTCTTGTTCTTAATTCATAATTAATAAAAATTGAAATTTTATGCCTTAAAGTTATGAATGTCCTATGAATCCATCACCTCTCTTAAATGAAAAATGCTTTAATCACAAAAGAACAAGAAGTACAGGATTTCGAAATTTATCCTTGAAACTAGTTGAATTAGCTTGATGTGGTGACAATACTTTTTGTTTTCTGAATGAATGCTTGAACAGTGCATATGTCTTTTGAATTTGTTGTTTTGAGAATGTTAAAATTGTTGGCTCTTGAAAGAATGAGGAAAAAGAGAACTGTTATTGAGGATCTAAAAATCATTAGATTGATTCTTGAAGCAAGAAAAAGCAGTAAAAAAAAAATTTTCGAAAAAAAAAAGAAGAGAAGAAAAAGAAAAAATAAAGTGTGATCCAAGGCAACAAGAGTGTGCTTAAGAACCCTGGACACCTCTAATTGGGGATTCTAGCAAAGCTGAGTCACAATCTGAAAAGGTTCACCCAATTATGTGTCTGTGGCATGTATGTATCTGGTGGTAATACTGGAAGACAGAGTGCTTTGGGCCACAGCCAAGACTCATACACTAGCTATGTTCAAGAATCATTATGCTTAACTAGGAGAATCAATAACACTATCTGAGTTCTGAGTTCTTATAGATGCCAATCATTCTGAACTTCAAGGGATAGAGTGAGATGCCAAAACTGTTCGGAGGCAAAAAGCTACTAGTCCCGCTCATCTAATTGGAGCTATGTTTCCTTGATATTTTGGAGTCTATAGTATATTCTCTTCTTTTTATCCTATTTTGATTTTCAGTTGCTTGGGGACAAGCAACAATTTAAGTTTGGTGTTGTGATGAGCGGATAATTTATACGCTTTTTGGCATTGTTTTTAGTATGTTTTTAGTATAATCTAGTTAGTTTTTAGTATATTTTTATTAGTTTTTAGCTAAAATTCACTTTTCTGGACTTTACTATGAGTTTGTGTGTTTTTCTGTGATTTCAGGTATTTTCTGGCTGAAATTGAGGATCCTGAGCAAAAATCTGATTCCGAGACCAAAAAGGACTGCAGATGCTGTTGGATTCTGACCTCCCTGCACTCGAAGCGGATTTTCTGGAGCTACAGAAGCCCAATTGGCGAGATCTCAACGGCGTTGGAAAGTAGACATCCTGGGCTTTCCAGCAATATATGATAGTCCATACTTTGCCCAAGATTTGATGGCCCAAACCGGCGTGGCAAATCAGCCTCAGAAATTCCAGCGTTTAACGCTGGAACTGGCATGAAACTTGGAGTTAAACGCCCAAACTGGCATGAAAGCTGGCGTTTAACTCTAGAAAAGGTCTCTACACGAAAATGCTTCATTGCTCAACCCAAGCACACACCAAGTGGGCCCGGAAGTGGATTTTTAAGTCATTTACTCATCTCTGTATACCCTAGGCTACTAGTTTACTATTAATAGGATCATTTGACATTGTATCTGTACCTCATGACACTTTACACTTTTCTTTGTGTATCTTTCACGGCATGAGTCTCTAAACCCCATGGTTGGGGGTGAGGAGCTCTGCTGTGTCTTGATGGATTAATGCAATTACTACTGTTTCTCATTCAATCATGCTTGCTTCCATTCCAAGATAATACTTGTTCTTAACCCGGATGAATGTGATGATCCGTGACAATCATCATCATTCTCAACTATGAACGCGTGCCTGACAACCACCTCCGTTCAACCTTAGATTAAGTAGTTATCTCTTGGATTCCTTAATCGGATTCTTCGTGGTATAAGCTAGAATTGATGGCGGCATTCAAGAGAATCCGGAAGGTCTAAACCTTGTCTGTGGTATTCTGAGTAGGATTCAATGATTGAATGACTGTGACGCGCTTCAAACTCCTAGCAGGCGGGGCGTTAGTGATAGACGCAAAAGAATCGCGGGATTCTATTCCGGCCTGACCGAGAACCGACAGATGATTAGCCATGCTGTGACAGAGCATAGGAACATTTTCACTGAGAGGATGGGAGGTAGCCATTGACAACGGTGAAACCCTACATACAGCTTGCCATGGAAGGAGCCTTGCGTGTTTGATGAAGAAGACAGTAGGAAAGCAGAGATTCAGAAGATGGAGCATCTCCAAAACCTCAACCTATTCTCCATTACTGCAAAACAAGTAATCATTTCATGTTCTTTTGTCTTTCACAATCAATCCTGATAATTTCTGATATCCTGACTAAGATTTACAAGATAACCATAGCTTGCTTCAATCCGACAATCTCCGTGGGATCGACCCTTGCTCACGCAAGGTATTACTTGGACGACCCAGTGCACTTGCTGGTTAGTTGTGCGGAGTTGCAAAAGTGTGATTGCAATTTCGTGCACCAAGTTTTTGGCGCCGTTGCGGGGATTGTTCGAGTTTGGACAACTGACGGCTTATCTTGTTGCTTAGATTAGGACTGTTTTATTTTTGTTGGTTTAGAGTCTTTTAGTTGAGTCTAGTTCATATTTTAAGTTTGGTGTCAATTGCATGCTTTTGTTTTTCTTTTAGTTTTCGAATTTGCATGTTCTTGGTCCCTTTTTGATTCATAAAAATTCTAGGTTTGGTGTCTTCTTTGTGTTTTTCCCTTAAAAGTTTTCGAAAAATTAGTGTTTGATTTTCTAAAAATTTTAAGTTTGGTGTCTTTTGTGTTTTTCTCTTTCCTCTTTTCAAAAATCAAATCTTTTTCATAAAAATTTTTCAATCATATCTTTTTAATTGCTGTTTTCAAAATCTTTTTGATCAACTAATTGATTCAGCTCTCAATTTACTTTGATCTTATTTTCTTTTTGATTTTCGAATTTTTATTTTTTTTCTTCTTTTATTTTAATTTTTTTGTTAATTCAAAAAAAAATATATATATATATATATATATAATATTTTATCCATCATGGACCTAAGTGGAATTGATCAGTCCAAAAGGACTCTGGGGTCATATGCTAACCCCATTACAGCTGCATATGGGAGTAGCATATGTACACCTCCCATCAAAGCAAGCAGCTTTGAGCTAAATCCTCAACTCATTATCATAGTGCAGCAAAATTGCCAGTATTCCGGTCTTCCACAGGAAGAACCTACTGAGTTTCTGGCACAGTTTTTACAAATTGCTGACACAGTACATGATAAAGAGGTGGATCAGGATGTCTACAGACTATTACTGTTTCCATTTGCTGTAAAAGATCAAGCTAAAAGGTGGTTAAATAACCAACCTACAGCAAGCATAAAAACATGGAAACAGTTGTCAGACAAATTCCTGAACCATTTTTACCCTCCAAAGAGGATGACACAGCTAAGGCTGGACATCCAAGGCTTTAAACAAGAGGATAATGAATCCCTTTACAACGCCTGGGAGAGGTATAGAGGTATGCTAAGGAAATGTCCCTCTGAAATGTTTTCAGAGTGGGTACAGTTAGACATTTTCTACTACGGGCTTACAGAAAAGCTCAGATGTCTTTAGACCACTCAGCTGGTGGATCTATACACATGAGGAAGACAATTGAAAAGCTCAAGAGCTTATAGACACTGTTGCTAGAAACCAATATTTGTACTCTAGCAATGAGTTCTCTCCAAAAGAGGAAGTCATGGCAGTAGTCACTGACCCTAGTCCTCAAGAACAGATAATTGAGCTTAATCAATAATTGCTCCTGATGACAGAACAGTTAGCAGACTTTAAAGAAATGCTCCATGAAACTAAAGTTGCTAACAAGAGCATAGAACTGCAGTTGAAGCAAGCAAAACAGCAAATATCCAAACAGATAACAGAGGAATGTCAAGCAGTTCAACTGAGGAGTGGGAAGACACTGAATAACACTGCTCAGAAGAGCAAAAAGCCAAACAAGGAACAATTGGCAGAGGACAACCAAACCACTGTGCAAAATCCCTCTGAGGACAGTAAGAGCCCAGAGAGGAATATTATTGGCGTTCAAACGCCAGAAAGAGAAGGAAATCTGGCGTTAAACACCCATTCCTTGCCCAGTTCTGGCGTTCAAACGCCAGAAAAGGGGGAAAAGTTGGTGTTAAACGCCCATTTTCCACCCAATCCTGGCGTTCAGACGCCTAGGGGGGATCAGACACCTGAAAGTGCTGACAGTAATCCCTCTAACAAGGCTTCTTCAACCACTTCTGTAAGGAATAAACCTGCAGCATCTAAGGTTGAAGAATATAAAGCCAAGATGCCTTATCCTCAAAAACTCCGCCAAGCGGAACAGGATAAGCAATTTGCCCGCTTTGCAGACTATCTAAGGACTCTTGAAATAAAGATTCCGTTTGCAGAGGCACTTGAGCAAATACCTTCTTATACTAAGTTCATGAAAGAAATCTTAAGTCATAAGAAGGATTAGAGAGAAACTGAAAAAGTGTTTCTCACTGAAGAATGCAGTGCAGTCATATTAAAGAGCTTACCAGAAAAGCTTCAAGATCCAGGAAGCTTTATGATACCATGCACATTAGAAGGTTCTTGCACCAAGACAGCCCTATGTGATCTTGGAGCAAGCATCAATCTAATACCTGCATCCACTATCAGAAGGCTTGGGTTGACTGGAGAAGTCAAACCAACCCGGATATGCCTCCAACTTGCTGATGGCTCCATTAAATATCCATCAGGCATAATAGAGGATATGATTGTCAAGGTTGGGCCATTCGCCTTTCCAACTGACTTTGTGGTGCTGGAAATGGAGGAGCACAAGAGTGCAACTCTCATTCTAGGAAGACCTTTCCTAGCAACTGGACGAACTCTCATTGATGTACAAAAAGGGGAAGTAACCTTGAGAGTCAATGAGGATGAGTTCAAGTTGAATGCTATAAAAGTCATGCAGCATCCAGACACACCAAATGACTGCATGGGCGCTGACATTATTGACTCTCTGGTAGAAGAGATCAATATGGCTGAAAGCCTAGAATCAGAGCTTGAGGACATCTTCAAAGATGCTCAAACTGATCAAGAAGAACCAGAGGAAGCAAAGGAATTTTCGAAAATTCCTCAGGAGGAGGATAAGCCTCCCAAACCTGAACTCAAACCACTACCACCATCCCTGAAATATGCATTTCTGGGAGGGGGTGAAACTTTTCCAGTGATTATAAGCTCTGCTTTAAATCCACAGGAAGAGGAAGCACTAATTCAAGTGCTAAGGACACACAAGACAGCTCTTGGGTGGTCCATAAGTGATCTTAAGGGCATTAGCCCAGCTAGATGCATGCACAAGATCCTGTTGGAGGATAATGCCAAACCAGTGGTCCAACCACAGAGGAGGCTAAATCCTGCCATGAAGGAGGTGGTGCAGAAAGAGGTCACTAAATTACTAGAGGCTGGGATTATTTATCCTATTTCTGATAGCCCCTGGGTGAGCCCTGTCAAAGTTGTTCCCAAAAAGGGAGGCATGACAGTGGTTCATAATGAAAAAAATGAACTGGTTCCTACAAGGACAGTCACAGGGTGGCGCATGTGTATTGACTACAGAAGGCTCAATACAGCCACCAGAAAGGATCATTTTCCCTTACCATTCATAGACCAAATGCTAGAAAGACTAGCTGGTCATGATTATTACTGCTTTTTGGATGGCTATTCAGGTTACAACCAAATTGCAGTAGATCCTCAGGACCAAGAGAAAACAGCATTCACTTGCCCTTCTGGCGTGTTTGCCTACAGAAGGATGCCTTTTGGTCTGTGTAATGCACCTGCAACCTTTCAAAGGTGCATGCTCTCTATCTTCTCAGATATGGTAGAGAAATTTCTGGAAGTCTTCATGGATGACTTCTCAGTATATGGAGACTCATTCAGCTCCTGTCTTAATCACCTAGCCCTTGTCCTGAAAAGGTGCCAAGAGACTAACCTGGTTTTAAACTGGGAGAAATGTCACTTTATGGTGACTGAAGGGATTGTCCTTGGGCACAAAATTTCAAGCAGGGGGATAGAGGTGGATAAGACAAAGGTAGAGGTAATTGAAAAATTACCACCACCTGCCAATGTTAAGGCAATCAGAAGTTTTCTGGGGCATGCAGGATTCTACAGAAGGTTTATAAAGGATTTTTCGAAAATTGCAAAACCTCTGAGTAACCTGTTAGCTGTAGACACACCATTTGTGTTTGACACACAGTGTCTGCAAGCATTTGAGACCCTGAAAGCTAAGCTGGTCACAGCACCAGTCATCTCTGCACCAGATTGGACATTGCCATTTGAATTAATGTGTGATGCCAGTGACCATGCCATTGGTGCAGTGTTGGGACAAAGGCATAACAAGCTTCTGCACGTCATTTATTATGCCAGCCGTGTTCTAAATGACGCACAGATGAATTACACAACCACAGAAAAAGAATTACTTGCAGTGGTCTATGCGTGTACACTAACCATGCTGCTCTTAAATACTTACTCACAAAGCAGGATTCAAAACCCAGGCTTATCAGATGGGTGTTGCTTCTGCAAGAGTTTGATATAGAAATAAGAGACAGAAAAGGGACAGAGAACCAAGTAGCTGATCATCTGTCCCGGATAGAACCAGTAGCTGGGGCGTCCCTCCCTTCTACTGAGATTTCTGAGACTTTCCCAGATGAGCAACTCTTTGCCATTCAGGAAGCTCCATGGTTTGCAGATATTGCAAATTATAAAGCTGTGAGGTTCATACCCAAGGAGTACAGCTACGTGCAGAGAAAGAAATTAATTTCAGATGCCAAGTACTACCTCTGGGATGAACCATATCTCTTTAAGAGATGTGCTGACGGAGTGATCCGCAGATGTGTACCTAGAGAAGAAGCACAAAGGATCCTATGGCATTGCCATGGATCACAGTATGGAGGACATTTTGGAAGTGAGCGAACAGCCACTAAAGTCCTCCAATGTGGCTTCTACTGGCCTACTCTCTATAAAGATTCCCGAGAGTTTGTGCGTAACTGTGACAGTTGCCAAAGAGCTGGTAACTTGCCTCATGGATATGCCATGCCTCAACAAGGGATATTAGAGATAGAATTGTTTGATGTATGGGGAATTGACTTCATGGGGCCATTCCCACCATCATACTCAAACACTTACATTCTGGTGGCAGTGGACTATGTATCTAAGTGGGTAGAAGCAATTGCTACACCCACTAATGATACCAAGACCGTGCTGAAATTCCTCCAGAAAAACATCTTCAGCAGATTTGGTGTTCCCAGAGTATTAATCAGTGACGGAGGCACTCATTTCTGCAATAGACAGCTATACGCTGCTATGGTTAGATATGGAATTAGCCACAAAGTGGCAACTCCGTATCATCCACAGACAAATGGGCAAGCTGAGGTCTCTAACAGAGAACTAAAAAGAATCCTGGAACGGACTGTGATGGCTCGAAGAAAGGATTGGGCAAAGAGCTTGGATGATGCCCTGTGGGCATACAGAACAGCATTCAAGACTCCTATAGGAACCTCTCCATACCAACTGGTATATGGGAAGGCCTGTCATTTGCCTGTGGAACTGGAACATAAAGCCTACTGGGCAACCAGATTCCTAAACATGGATGCACAGTTAGCTGGTGAAAAAAGACTGCTCCAGCTAAATGAGCTAGAGGAGTTCAGACTCAATGCCTTTGAAAATGCAAAAATTTATAAGGAAAAGGCAAAGAAATGGCATGACAAGAAGTTGTCAACCAGAGTCTTTGAGCCAGGACAAAAAGTCCTGCTCTTCAACTCTAGGCTTAGACTGTTTCCAGGAAAACTCAAATCCCGGTGGAGGGGTCTGTATGTGATTACAGGAGTGTCACCATATGGATATGTTGAGCTTCAGGATATTGATTCTGACAAAAAGTTCATTGTTAATGGACAGAGAATCAAACATTATCTTAAAGGCAATTTTGAGCAGGAATGCTCAAAACTGAGACTTGAGTGATTCTCAGTGAAAGTCCAGCTAAAGACAGTAAAGAAGCGCTTGCTGGGAGGCAACCCAGTCATTAGGAAGTTGTATGAATTGTCTTACAGAGGCAAGTATCAAAAATGAAGGAATTCACAGAGTTACAGAAGGATTCAGATCAAAAAGCAGAGAAAAAGAGCTTACTGGCGAAAGAACGCCAGTAAGGGGCATTTTGGGCGTTAAACGCCAGAATGGGTACCATTCTGGGCGTTTAACGCCAGGAATGGTGCCATTTTGGGCGTTAAACGCCAGAATGGGCACCATTCTGGGCGTTTAACGCCAGGTGTGCAGCATCCTGGGCGTTCAGAAAAACGCCCAGTGATAAAGGATTTCTGGCGTTTAACGCCAGCCAGGGCACCTGGCTGGGCGTTAAACGCCCAAAAGGGGCACCAAATGGGCGTTAAACGCCAGAATGGGTGCCATTCTGGGCGTTTAACGCCAGAAAGGTGGGGGGACCACAATTTTGTTTTCAACTCAGATTTTTTCAAACTTTCCTTTTCTTTCCCATATTTTTCTACAAAAACACATTTCAATCTCTCATCATTCACTTTCAAACTTTCAAAAATTTAAAATCATTCTTCAAATCTTCCAAATCATTCCCAAATTTTGTTCAAAAACTCACCCTTCTTTCAATTTCTTTCCATATCTCCTCAAATCTCCTTTCAAATTTTTCTTTTTTTTTCGAAAATCTCTCCCCCACTCTATAAATAAACGTTTGCCACCCCTCATTCCCCACACCATTCGAATTTCCTCTTCCTCTCTCTCTCTTCTTTCCTTTCTTTTGCTTGAGGACAAGCAAACCTCTAAGTTTGGTGTGCTTTTCCGTGATCACTAAGCCAAGATTCATCAAGATCATGGCTCCTAAGGGAAAACAAACCAATTTAAGAGGAAAGAAAGAGAATAATCCAAAGAATCTTTGGAATCAAGAGAAGTTCTTAACCAAAGAACATGAAGACCATTATCACAAAATAATGGGTCTGAGGTCAGTGATCCCGGAAGTTAAATTTGATCTGAAAGAAGATGAATATCCGGGGATCCAAGAGCAAATTCGAAACAGAGGATGGAAAGTTCTGACCAATCCTGAAATAAAGGTTGGAAGGAACATGGTTCAGGAATTCTACTCTAATCTGTGGCTAACAGATAAGCAGAGAATGACTGGAACTGCTTACCATACCTACAGAACCATGGTCAGAGGGAAAGTTATGTACTTCCATCTGGACAAAATAAGAGAAATCTTCAAACTACCTCAACTGCAAGATGATCCTGAATCCTTTAATAGGAGGATGGTGAGAGCAGATAAAGGGTTGGATCAAGTTCTAGAGGACATATGCCTCCCTGGAACTAAGTGGATAACCAATTCAAAGGGTGTCCCAAACCAACTCAAGAGGGGAGACCTCAAACCAATTGCAAGAGGTTGGCTAGACTTTATTGGGCGTTCCATATTGCCCACTAGCAACCGTTCTGAGGTCACCATCAAGAGAGCAGTGATGATTCATTGCATTATGCTTGGAAAAGAAGTGGAGGTTCATCATGTGATTGCTTGTGAGATCTACACAATTGCAAATAAGAATTCCACTGAAGCCAAATTGGCTTACCCAAGCTTGATCTCCTTGCTCTGTAAAGAGGCTGGGGTGAAGATGGGAGTAGATGAGTTCATACCCATTGAACACCCAATCACCAAGAAGTCAATGGAAGGACAAATGCAGGACAACTCTATCAAGAGGAGGGCGCAAGAATTCCTCCCTGAATTCCCAAGAATTGACTACTGGACCAGCCTAGAAGCATCTATCACCAAGTTGCAAGAGACTATGGAGCAACTGAAGGAAGAACAGCAGAATCAGAACTGCATGCTCTGCAAATTGCTGAAGGAACAAGAGAAGCAGGGGCGTGAACTCCAAGAGTTGAAACGCCAAAAGCTCTCCTCTCAAGCTGAGGGAGCATCCACTTCTCAAAATCAAGGTTGTTGAGTCCTAACTCTGTGAAAACCTCTATCATTAGGAGCCTATTTTTTCGTTTTTTTTCTTTTGTTTTGTTTTCTATTTTTAATTTTTCTAGTCTCATCTTATATCTATCTTTGAATCTTGTTCTTAATTCATAATTAATAAAAATTGAAATTTTATGCCTTAAAGTTATGAATGTCCTATGAATCCATCACCTCTCTTAAATGAAAAATGCTTTAATCACAAAAGAACAAGAAGTACAGGATTTCGAAATTTATCCTTGAAACTAGTTGAATTAGCTTGATGTGGTGACAATACTTTTTGTTTTCTGAATGAATGCTTGAACAGTGCATATGTCTTTTGAATTTGTTGTTTTGAGAATGTTAAAATTGTTGGCTCTTGAAAGAATGAGGAAAAAGAGAACTGTTATTGAGGATCTAAAAATCATTAGATTGATTCTTGAAGCAAGAAAAAGCAGTGAAAAAAAATTTCGAAAAAAAAAGAAGAGAAGAAAAAGAAAGAAATAAAGTGTGATCCAAGGCAACAAGAGTGTGCTTAAGAACCCTGGACACCTCTAATTGGGGATTCTAGCAAAGCTGAGTCACAATCTGAAAAGGTTCACCCAATTATGTGTCTGTGGCATGTATGTATCCGGTGGTAATACTGGAAGACAGAGTGCTTTGGGCCACAGCCAAGACTCATACACTAGCTATGTTCAAGAATCATTATGCTTAACTAGGAGAATCAATAACACTATCTGAGTTCTGAGTTCTTATAGATGCCAATCATTCTGAACTTCAAGGGATAGAGTGAGATGCCAAAACTGTTCGGAGGCAAAAAGCTACTAGTCCCGCTCATCTAATTGGAGCTATGTTTCCTTGATATTTTGGAGTCTATAGTATATTCTCTTCTTTTTATCCTATTTTGATTTTCAGTTGCTTGGGGACAAGCAACAATTTAAGTTTGGTGTTGTGATGAGCGGATAATTTATACGCTTTTTGGCATTGTTTTTAGTATGTTTTTAGTATAATCTAGTTAGTTTTTAGTATATTTTTATTAGTTTTTAGCTAAAATTCACTTTTCTGGACTTTACTATGAGTTTGTGTGTTTTTCTGTGATTTCAGGTATTTTCTGGCTGAAATTGAGGATCCTGAGCAAAAATCTGATTCCGAGACCAAAAAGGACTGCAGATGCTGTTGGATTCTGACCTCCTTGCACTCGAAGCGGATTTTCGGGAGCTACAGAAGCCCAATTGGCGCGCTCTCAACGGCGTTGGAAAGTAGACATCCTGGGCTTTCCAGCAATATATGATAGTTCATACTTTGCCCAAGATTTGATGGCCCAAACTGGCGTGGCAAATCAGCCTCAGAAATTCCAGCGTTTAACGCTGGAACTGGCATGAAACTTGGAGTTAAACGCCCAAACTGGCATGAAAGCTGGTGTTTAACTCCAGAAAAGGTCTCTACACGAAAATGCTTCATTGCTCAACCCAAGCACACACCAAGTGGGCCCGGAAGTGGATTTTTAAGTCAGTTACTCATCTCTGTATACCCTAGGCTACTAGTTTACTATTAATAGGATCATTTGACATTGTATCTGTACCTCATGACACTTTACACGTTTTCTTTGTGTATCTTTCATGGCATGAGTCTCTAAACCCCATGGTTGGGGGTGAGGAGCTCTGCTGTGTCTTGATGGATTAATGCAATTACTACTGTTTCTCATTCAATCATGCTTGCTTCCATTCCAAGATAATACTTGTTCTTAACCCGGATGAATGTGATGATCTGTGACAATCATCATCATTCTCAACTATGAACGCGTGCCTGACAACCACCTCCGTTCAACCTTAGATTAAGTAGTTATCTCTTGGATTCCTTAATCGGATTCTTCGTGGTATAAACTAGAATTGATGGCGGCATTCAAGAGAATCCGGAAGGTCTAAACCTTGTCTGTGGTATTCTGAGTAGGATTCAATGATTGAATGACTGTGACGTGCTTCAAACTCCTAGCAGGCGGGGAGTTAGTGACAGACGCAAAAGAATCGCGGGATTCTATTCCGGCCTGACCGAGAACCGACAGATGATTAGCCATGCTGTGACAGAGCATAGGAACATTTTCACTGAGAGGATGGGAGGTAGCCATTGACAACGGTGAAACCCTACATACAGCTTGCCATGGAAGGAGCCTTGCGTGTTTGATGAAGAAGACAGTAGGAAAGCAGAGATTCAGAAGATGGAGCATCTCCAAAACCTCAACCTATTCTCCATTACTGCAAAACAAGTAATCATTTCATGTTCTTTTGTCTTTCACAATCAATCCTGATAATTTCTGATATCCTGACTAAGATTTACAAGATAACCATAGCTTGCTTCAAGCCGACAATCTCCGTGGGATCGACCCTTGCTCACGCAAGGTATTACTTGGACGACCCAGTGCACTTGCTGGTTAGTTGTGCGGAGTTGCAAAAGTGTGATTGCAATTTCGTGCACCAAGCATGCAGTTCTGATTCTGCTGTTCTTCCTTCAGTTGCTCCATAGTCTCTTGCAACTTGGTGATAGATGCTTCTCGGCTCTGTCACCAAGTGGTTTGAATTTGAATGGTGAGGTAGGTGGGGTTTTATGAAGGATGGATGTGAGTGGTGAAGAGAAAGATGGGATTTGATAGGTGAGGGGTTTTTGGGGAAGAGGTGTTGAGGTGATTGGTGAATGGGTGAAGAAGAGAGAGAGAGTGGTAGGGTAGGTGGGGATCCTGTGGGGTCCACAGATCCTGAGGTGTCAAGGAAAAGTCATCCCTGCACCAAATGGCAAACAAAATCACGTTTTTAGCCATTTCTGGCGTTAAACGCCGGGCTGGTGCCCATTTCTGGCGTTTAACGCCAGCTTCTTGCCCATTTTTGGCGTTTAACGCCAGTCTGGTGCCCCTTTCTGGCGTTAAACGCCCAGAATGGTGCCAGACTGGGCGTTAAACGCCCAACAGCTAACCTCACTGGCGTTTAAACGCCAGTGGGTGCATCCTCCAGGGTGTGCTGTTTTTCTTCCTGTTTTTCATTCTGTTTTTGCTTTTTTCATTGATTTTGTGACTTCTTATGATCATCAACCTACAAAAAATATAAAATAACAAAAGAAAATAGTTAATTATAAAACATTGGGTTGCCTCCCAACAAGCGCTTCTTTAATGTCATTAGCTTGATAGAGGACTCTCATGGAGCCTCAGAAATGCTTAGAGCTATGTTGGAACCTCCCAACACCAAACTTAGAGTTTGAATGTGGGGGTTCAACACCAAACTTAGAGTTTGGTTGTGGCCTCCCAACACCAAACTTAGAGTTTGACTGTGGGGGCTCTGTTTGGCTCTGTTTTGAGAGAAGCTCTTCATGCTTCTTCTCCATGGTGACAGAGGGATATCCTTGAGCCTTAAACACAAGGGATTCTTCATTCACTTGAATGATCAACTCTCCTCTATCAACATCAATCACAGCCTTTGCAGTGGCTAGGAAGGGCCTGCAAAGGATGATGGACTCATCCATGCACTTCCCAGTCTCTAGGACTATGAAATCAGTAGGGATGTAATGGTTTTCAACTTTAACCAGAACATCCTCTACAAGTCCATGGGCTTGTTTTCTTGAATTGTCTGCCATCTCTAGTGAGATTTTTGCAGCTTGTACCTCAGAGATCCCTAACTTCTCCATTACAGAGAGGGGCATGAGGTTTACACTTGACCCTAAGTCACACAAGGCCTTCTTGAAGGTCATGGTGCCTATGGTACAAGGTATTGAAAACTTCCCAGGATCCTGTCTCTTTTGAGGCAGTTTCTGCCTAGACAAGTTATCCAGTTCCTTGGTGAGCAAAGGAGGTTCATCCTCCCAAGTCTCATTTCCAAATAACTTGTCATTCAGCTTCATGATTGCTCCAAGGTATTTAGCAACTTGCTCTTCAATGACATACTCATCCTCTTCAGAGAAAGAATACTCATCAGAGCCCATGAATGGCAGAAGTAAGTCCAGTGGAATCTCTATGGTCTTATTTTGAGCCTCAGATTCCCATGGTTCCTCATTAGGGAACTCATTGGAGGCCAGTGGACGCCCAGTGAGGCCTTCCTCAGTGGCGTTCACTGCCTCTTCTTCCTCCCAAAATTCGGCCATGTTGATGGCCTTGCACTCTCCTTTTGGATTTTCTTCTGTATTTCTTGGGAGAGTACTAGGAGGGAGTTCAGTAATCTTCTTGCTCAGCTGACCCACTTGTCCTTCCAAATTTCTAATGGAGGACCTTGTTTCAGTCATGAAACTTTGAGTGGTTTTGATCAGATCAGAGACCATGGTTGCTAAGTCAGAGGTATTCTGCTTAGAACTCTCTGTCTGTTGCTGAGAAGATGATGGAAAAGGTTTCTATTGCTAAACCTGTTTCTTCCACCATTATTGTTGTTGAACCCTTGTTGAGGTCTCTGTTGATCCTTCCATGAAAAATTTGATGGTTTCTCCATGAAGGATTAAGGTGTTTCCATAGGGTTCTCCCATGTAATTCACCTTTCCATTGAAGGATTCTCAGGATCATAAGCTTCTTCCTCAGATGAAGCTTCCTTAGTACTGCTTGGTGCATTTTGCATTTTGATTATTAACAAAAACTTGGTGCGCGAAATTGTGAACAATACTTTTCACAACTCTCATAATCCCCGGTCATGAACCCCAAAAACTTGGTAGCTCAATACCATGGCATTACACAACTTCGCACAACTAACCAGCAAGTGCACTGGGTCGTCCAAGTAATAAACCTTACGCGAGTAAGGGTCGATCCCACGGAGATTGTTAGTATGAAGCAAGCTATGGTCATCTTGTAAATCTTAGTCAGGCAAACTCAAATGGATATGATGATGAACGAAAATAAACATAAAGTAAAGATAGAGGTACTTATGTAATTCATTGGTAGGAACTTCAGATAAGCGCATGAAGATGCCTTCCCTTCCGTCTCTCTGCTTTCCTACTGTCTTCATCCAATCCTTCTTACTCCTTTCCATGGCAAGCTTATGTAGGGTTTCACCGTTGTCAGTGGCTACCTCCCATCCTCTCAGTGAAAACGTCGCCTATGCTCTGTCACAGCATGGGTAATCATCTGTCGGTTCTCGGTCAGGCCGGAATAGAATCCATCGATTCTTTTGCGTCTGTCACTAACGCCCCGCCTGCTAGGAGTTTGAAGCACGTCACAGTCATTCAATCATTGAATCCTACTCAGAATACCACAGACAAGGTTAGACCTTCCGGATTCTCTTGAATGCCGCCATCAGTTCTAGCCTATACCACGAAGACTCTGATCTCACGGAATGGTTGGCTCGTTTGTCAGACGAGCACTCGGTTGTCAGGCGATCAACCATGCATCGTGCAATCAGGAATCCAAGAGATATTCACTCAATCGAAGGTAGAACGGAGGTGGTTGTCAGTCACACGTTCATAAGTGAGAATGATGATGAGTGTCACGGATCATCACATTCATCAAGTTGAAGAACAAGTGATATCTTAGAACAAGAACAAGCGGAATTGAATGGAAGAACAATAGTAATTGCATTAATACTCGAGGTACAGCAGAGCTCCACACCTTAATCTATGGTGTGTAGAAACTCCACCGTTGAAAATACATAAGAACAGGGTCTAGGCATGGCCGTGAGGCCAGCCTCCCAGTGATCTAAGATAGCATCAAAAGATACTAAGATACAATACAATAGTAAAAGGTCCTACTTATAGAAAACTAGTAGCCTAGGGTGTACAGAGATGAGTAAATGACATAAAAATCCACTTCCGGGCCCACTTGGTGTGTGCTTGGCTGAGCAATGAAGCATTTTCGTGTAGAGACTCTTCTTGGAGTTAAACGCCAGCTTTAGTGCCAGTTTGGGCGTTTAACTCCCATTTGGGTGCCAGTTCCGGCGTTTAACGCTGGAATTCTGAGGTGACTTTGAACGCCGGTTTGGGCCATCAAATCTTGGGCAAAGTATGGACTATCATATATTGCTGGAAAGCCCAGGATGTCTACTTTCCAACGCCGTTGAGAGCGCGCCAATTGGCTTCTGTAGCTCCAGAAAATCCACTTCGAGTGCAGGGAGGTCAGAATCCAACAGCATCTGCAGTCCTTTTTAGTCTCTGAATCAGATTTTTGCTCAGGTCCCTCAATTTCAGCCAGAAAATACCTGAAATCACAGAAAAACACACAAACTCATAGTAAAGTCCAGAAAAGTGAATTTTAACTAAAAACTAATAAAAATATACTAAAAACTAACTAGATATACTAAAAACATACTAAAAACAATGCCAAAAAGCGTACAAATTATCCGCTCATCACAACACCAAACTTAAATTGTTGCTTGTCCTCAAGCAACTGAAAATCAAATAAGATAAAAAGAAGAGAATATGCAATGAATTCCAAAAACATCTATGAAGATCAGTATCAATTAGATGAGCGGGGCTTTTAGCTTTTTGCCTCTGAACAGTTTTGGCATCTCACTCTATCCTTTGAAATTCAGAATGATTGGCTTCTTTAGGAACTTAGAATCCAGATAGTGTTAATGATTCTCCTAGTAAGTATGATGATTCTTGAACATAGCTACTTTTTGAGTCTTGGCCGTGGCCCAAAGCACTCTGTCTTCCAGTATTACCACCGGATACATACATGCCACAGACACATAATTGGGTGAACCTTTTCAGATTGTGACTCAGCTTTGCTAAAGTCCCCAACTAGAGGTGTCCAGGGTTCTTAAGCACACTCTTATTGCCTTGGATCACAACTTTATTTCTTTCTTTTTCTTTCCTTTTCTTTCTTTTTTTTTTTCATTGCTTTTTCTTGCTTCAAGAATCATTTTAATGATTTTTCAGATCCTCAGTAACATGTCTCCTTTTTCATCATTCTTTCAAGAGCCAACATTCATGAACCACAAATTCAAGATACATATGCACTGTTTAAGCATACATTCAGAAAACAAAAATATTGCCACCACATCAAAATAATTAAACTGTTATAAAATTCAAAATTCATGCAATTCTTTCCTTTTCAATTTAAGCACGTTTTTATTCAAGAAAGGTGATGGATTCATAGGACATTCATAACTTTAAGGCATAGACACTAAGACACTAATGATCAAAGACACAAACATAGATAAACATAAGCACTAGAATTCGAAAAACAGAAGAATAAAGAACAAGGAAATCAAGGAACGGGTCCACCTTAGTGATGGCGGCTCTTCCTTCCTCTTGAAGATCCTATGGAGTGCTTGAGCTCCTCAATGTCTCTTCCTTGTCTTTGTTGCTCCTCCCTCATGATTCTTTGTCTTCTCTAATTTCATGGAGGATGATGGAGTGTTCTTGTGCTCCACCTTAGTTGTCCCATGTTGAACTTAATTCTCCTAGGAGGTGTTTAGTTGCTCCCAATAATTTTGTGGAGGAAAGTGCATCCTTGAGGCATCTCAGGATCTCATGATGAGTGGGTCTTTGTTCCTCTTTTTTTTTCTATCAATGGGGTGTCTCCCTCTATGTCAACTCCAACTGAATAACAGAGTGACAATGAGATGAGGAAAGGCTAACCTTGCCAAGGTAGAGGACTTGTCCGCCACCTTATAGAGTTCTTGGGCTATAACCTCATGAACTCTATTTCTTCTCCAATCATGATGCTATGGATCATGATAGCCCGGTCTATGGTAACTTCGGACCGGTTGCTAGTGGGAATGATTGAGCGTTGTATAACTCTAACCATCCTCTAGCCACGGGTTTGAGGTCATGCCTTCTCAATTGAACCGGCTTCCCTCTTGAATCTCTCTTCCATTGGGCGCCCTCTTCACATATGACTGTGAGGACTTGGTCCAACCTTTGATCAAAGTTGACCCTTCTAGTGTAAGGATGTTCATCTCCTTGCATCATAGGCAAATTGAATGCAACCTTACACTTTCGGACTAAAATCCAAGTATTTCCCCCGAACCATAGTAAGATAATTCTTTGGATCGGGTTCACACTTTGGTCATGGTTCTTGGTGATCCATGCATTGGCATAGAACTCTTGAACCATCAAGATTCCGACTTGTTGAATGGGGTTGGTAAGAACTTCCCAACCTCTTCTTCGGATCTCATGTGGATCTCCGGATATTCACCCTTTTTGAGTGAAAAAGGGACCTCGGGATCACCTTCTTCAAGGCCACAACTTCATAGAAATGGTCTTGATGCACCCTTGAGATGAATCTATCCATCTCCCATGACTCGGAGGTGAAAGCTTTTGCCTTCCCTTTCCTCTTTCTAGAGGTTTCTCCGGCCTTGGATGCCATAAATGGTTATGGAAAAACAAAAAGCAATGCTTTTACCACACCAAACTTAAAAGGTTTGCTCGTCCTCGAGCAAAAGAAGAAAGAAGAGAGTAGAAGAAGAAGAAATGAGGAGAAGGGAATGGCTTTTGTTTCGGCCAAAGGGGAAGAAGTGGTGTTTAGGTTGTGTGAAAATGAAGGAGTGAAGGAGGGTTTATATAGGAGAGGGGGAAGGGTAGGGTTCGGCCATTTGAGGGTGGGTTTGGGTGGGAAAGTGGTTTGAATTTGAATGGTGAGGTAGGTGGGGTTTTATGAAGGATGGATGTGAGTGGTGAAGAGAAAGATGGGATTTGATAGGTGAAGGGTTTTTGGGGAAGAGGTGTTGAGGTGATTGGTGAATGGGTGAAGAAGAGAGAGAGTGGTAGGGTAGGTGGGGATCCTGTGGGGTCCACAGATCCTGAGGTGTCAAGGAAAAGTCATCCCTGCACCAAATGGCAAGCAAAATCTCGATTTGTGCCAATTCTGGCGTTAAACGCCGGGCTGGTGCCCATTTCTGGCGTTTAACGCCAGCTTCTTGCCCCTTTCTGGCGTTTAACGCCAGTCTGGTGCCCCTTTCTGGCGTTAAACGCCCAGAATGGTGCCAGACTGGGCGTTAAACGCCCAACAGCTAACCTCACTGGCGTTTAAACGCCAGTAGGTGCGTCCTCCAGGGTATGTTGTTTTTCTTCCTGTTTTTCATTCTGTTTTTGCTTTTTTCATTGATTTTGTGACTTCTCATGATCATCAACCTACAAAAAAAGAGACAATAACAAAATAAAATAGATAAAATATAACATTGGGTTGCCTCCCAACAAGCGCTTCTTTAATGTCAGTAGCTTGACAGAGGACTCTCATGGAGCCTCACAGATATTCAGAGCCATGTTGGAACCTCCCAACACCAAACTTAGAGTTTGAATATGGGGGTTCAACACTAAACTTAGAGTTTGACTGTGGGGGCTCTGTTTGTCTCTGATTTGAGAGAAGCTCTTCATGCTTCCTCTCCATGATGATAGAGGGATATCCTTGAGCCTTAAACATAAGGGATTCTTCATTCACTTGAATGATCAACTCTCCTCTATCAACATCAATCACAGCCTTTGCATGGCTAGGAAGGGTCTGCCAAGGATGATGGATTCATCCATGCACTTCCCAGTCTCTAGGACTATGAAATCAGTAGGGATGTAATGGTCTTCAACTTTAACCAGAACATCCTCTACAAGTCCATGGGCTTGTTTTCTTGAGTTGTCTGCCATCTCTAGTGAGATTCTTGCAGCTTGTACCTCAGAGATCCCTAACTTCTCCATTACAGAGAGAGGCATGAGGTTTACACTTGACCCTAAGTCACACAAGGCCTTCTTGAAGGTCATGGTGCCTATGGTACAAGGTATTGAAAACTTCCCAGGATCCTGTCTCTTTTGAGGCAGTTTCTACCTAGACAAGTCATCCAGTTCTTTGGTGAGCAAAGGGGTTCATCCTCCCAAGTCTCATTTCCAAATAACTTGTCATTTAGCTTCATGATTGCTCCAAGGTATTTAGCAACTTGCTCTTCAGTGACATACTCATCCTCTTCAGAGGAAGAATACTCATCAGAGCTCATGAATGGCAGAAGTAAGTCCAATGGAATCTCTATGGTCTCAGTTTGAGCCTCAGATTCCCATGGTTCCTCATTAGGGAACTCATTGGAGGCCAGTGGATGCCCAGTGAGGCCTTCCTCAGTGGCGTTCACTGCCTCTTCTTCCTCCCAAAATTTGGCCATGTTGATGACCTTGCACTCTCCTTTTGGATTTTCTTCTGTATTGCTTGGAAGAGTACTAGGAGGGAGCTCAGTAATTTTCTTGCTCAGCTGACCCACTTGTCCTTCCAAATTTCTAATGGAGGACCTTGTTTCAGTCATGAAACTTTGAGTGGTTTTGATCAGATCAGAGACCATGGTTGCTAAGTCAGAGGTATTCTGCTTAGAACTCTCTGTCTGTTGCTGAGAAGATGATGGAAAAGGTTTGCTATTGCTAAACCTGTTTCTTCCACCATTATTGTTGTTGAAACCTTGTTGAGGTCTCTGTTGATCCTTCCATGAGAAATTTGGATGATTTCTCCATGAAGGATTATAGGTGTTTCCATAGGGTTCTCCCATGTAATTCACCTCTTCCATTGAAGGATTCTCAGGATCATAAGCTTCTTCCTCAGATGAAGCTTCCTTAGTACTGCTTGGTGCATTTTGCATTCCAGACAGACTTTGAGAAATCATATTGACTTGTTGAGTCAATATTTTATTCTGAGCCAATATGTATTAGAGTGTCAATCTCAAGAATTCCTTTCTTCTGACTAGTCCCATTGTTCACATGATTTCTTCAGAAGTGTACATGAATTGGTTATTTGCAACCATTTCAATCAGTTCTTGAGCTTCAGTAGGCGTCTTCTTCAGATGAAGAGATCCTCCTGCAGAGCTATCCAAAGACATCTTGGATAGTTCAGAGAGACCATCATAGAAAATACCTATGATGCTCCATTCAGAAAGTATATCAGAAGGACACTTTCTGATTAATTGTTTGTATCTTTCCCAAGCTTCATAGAAGGATTCTCCTTCCTTCTGTCTGAAGGTTTGGACTTCCACTCTAAGCTTACTCAATTTTTGAGGTGGAAAGAACTTTGCCAAGAAGGCATTGACTAGCTTTTCCCAAGAGTCCAGGCTTTCTTTAGGTTGAGAGTCCAACCATGTTCTAGCTCTGTCTCTTACAGCAAAAGGGAATAGCATAAGTCTGTAGACCTCATGGTCAACCCCATTAGTCTTGACAGTGTCACAGATTTGCAAGAACTCAGCTAAGAACTGATGAGGATCTTCCAATGGAAGTCCATGGAACTTGCAATTCTGTTGCATTAGAGAAACTATTTGAGGCTTAAGCTCAAAGTTGTTTGCTCCAATGGCAGGGATAGAGATGCTTCTCCCATAGAAATCGGGAGTAGGTGCAGTAAAGTCACCCAGCACCTTCCTTGCATTGTTGGCATTGTTGTTTTCGGCTGCCATGTCTTCTTCTTCTTTGGAGAATTCGGTCAGGTCCTCTAAAGAGAGTTGTGCTTTGGCTTCTCTTAGCTTTCTCTTCAAGGTCCTTTCAGGTTCAGGATCAGACTCAACAAGAATGCCTTTGTCTTTGCTCCTGCTCATATGAGAGAGAAGAGAACAAGAAATGTGGAATCCTCTATGTCACAGTATAGAGATTCTTTGAAGTGTCAGAGGAAAAGAAGAGTAGAAGACAGAAGTAGAAAATTCGAACTTATCAAAGGAGATGGAGTTCGAATTTTGCATTAAGGAATAGTGTTAGTCCATAAATAGAAGGATGTGAGAAGAAGGGAAGTGATTTTCGAAAATTAAGTAAAAATTTTGAAAACATTTTTGAAAAACATTACTTAATTTTCGAAAATGAAAGTGGGAAAGAAATAAAGTGATTTTTGAAAAAGATTTTGAAATTATAAATCAAAAAGATTTGATTGAAGACTATTTTGAAAAAGATGTGGTTAAGAAAATATGATTGGTTTTAAAAAGATGTGATTGAGAAGATATGATTTGAAAAATTTTTTAAAAAAGATTTGAGTTTGAAAATTAAAAACTTGACTAACAAGAAAAGATATGATTCAAATATTAAACCTTTCTCAACAGAAAAGGCAGCATAATTGAAATGTTGAATCAAATCATTAATTGATAGTAAGTATCTTTGAAAAAGGAAAGAAATTGATTTTGAAAAAGATTTTGATTGAAAAATTGATTTGAAAAAGATTTGATTTTGAAAAAGTTTGAAAACCTGAAAAAAATTGCATTGAAAAACAGAATCTTCCCCCTTGTGCCATCCTGGCGTTAAACGCCCAGAATGGTGCACATTCTGGCGTTTAACGCCCAAAACTATACCTTTTTGGGCGTTAAACGCCCAACCAGGTACCCTGGCTGGCGTTTAAACGCCAGTCTGTCCTTCTTCACTGGGCGTTTTGAACGCCCAGCTTTTTCTGTGCAATTCCTCTGCTGTATGTTCTGAATCTTCAATTCTCTGTATTATTGACTTGAGAAGACACAAATTAAAAATATTTTTGGATTTTTAATAATAAGAACAAATCAAAATGCAACAAGAATTAAATAACAATGCATGCAAGACACCAAACTTAGCAGTTTGTACACTACTGACACTTACAAAATGAAAATGCATATGAGACACACAAAACACTCAAGTCAATTGAATTCAAAGATCAGAGCACGAAAATTATCAAGAATTACTTGAAGATCCTTAAGACACATGAATGAATGCATGCAATTGACACCAAACTTAAGATGAGACACTAGACTCAAACAAGAAATTTTTGGATTTTATGATTTTGTAATTTTTTTGTGATTTTCGAAAATTTAGTGGAAAAAGGTATCAAAATTCTTAATGAGAATTCCAGGAATCATGCAATGCTAGTCTAAGACTCCGGTCCAGGAATTAGACATGGCTTCACAGCCAGCCAAGCTTTCAAAGAAAGCTTCGGTCCAAAACACTAGACATGGCCAAAGGCCAGCCAAGCCTTAGCAGATCACTGCTCCAAAAGCAAGATTGATAAAAATCAACAAGCTTTTGTGATGATAAGTTGAAACCTCCGTCCAATGAGATTAGACATGGCTTCTCAGCCAGCCAGACTTCAACAAATCATCATGAAACTCTAGAATTCATCTTCAAGAATTTCGAAAAAAATAAATACCTAATCTAAGCAACAAGATGAACCGTCAGTTGTCCAAACTGAACAATTCCCCGGCAACGGCGCCAAAAACTTGGTGCTGTTGCCGGATCTTGGCACTGATGTTACCGGACCAAAAGCTTGCTCAAAACTTGAACAATCCCGGCAACGGCGCCAAAAACTTGGTGCGCGAAATTGTGAACAATACTTTTCACAACTCTCATAATCCCCGGTCATGAACCCCAAAAACTTGGTAGCTCAGTACCATGGCATTACACAACTTCGCACAACTAACCAGCAAGTGCACTGGGTCGTCCAAGTAATAAACCTTACGCGAGTAAGGGTCGATCCCACAGAGATTGTTAGTATGAAGCAAGCTATGGTCATCTTGTAAATCTTAGTCAGGCAAACTCAAATGATATGATGATGAACGAAAATAAACAATAAAATAAAGATAGAGGTACTTATGTAATTCATTGGTAGGAACTTCAGATAAGCGCATGAAGATGCCTTCCCTTCCGTCTCTCTGCTTTCCTACTGTCTTCATCCAATCCTTCTTACTCCTTTCCATGGCAAGCTTATGCAAGGGTTTCACCGTTGTCAGTGGCTACCTCCCATCCTCTCAGTGAAAATGTTCCTATGCTCTGTCACAGCATGGCTAATCATCTGTCGGTTCTCGGTCAGGCCGGAATAGAATCCAGCGATTCTTTTGCGTATGTCACTAACGCCCCGCCTGCTAGGAGTTTGAAGCACGTCACAGTCATTCAATCATTGAATCCTACTCAGAATACCACAGACAAGGTTAGACCTTCCGGATTCTCTTGAATGCCGCCATCAGTTCTAGCCTATACCACGAAGACTCTGATCTCACGGAATGGTTGGCTCGTTTGTCAGACGAGCACTCAGTTGTCAGGCGATCAACCATGCATCGTGCAATCAGGAATCCAAGAGATATTCACCCAATCGAAGGTAGAACGGAGGTGGTTGTCAGTCACACGTTCATAGGTGAGAATGATGATGAGTGTCACGGATCATCACATTCATCAAGTTGAAGAACAAGTGATATCTTAGAACAAGAACAAGCGGAATTGAATGGAAGAACAATAGTAATTGCATTAATACTCGAGGTACAGCAGAGCTCCACACCTTAATCTATGGTGTGTAGAAGCTCCACCGTTGAAAATACATAAGAACAAGGTCTAGGCATAGCCGTGAGGCCAGCCTCCCAGTGATCTAAGAACTAGACGTCCAAAGATGATCTAGAGATCTAAAGTGATCAAAAGATTCTAAAGATCAAAAGACGAAAATACAATAGTAAAAGGTCCTACTTATAGAGAACTAGTAGCCTAGAGTGTACAGAGATGAGTAAATGACATAAAAATCCACTTCCGGGCCCACTTGGTGTGTGCTTGAGCAATGAAGCATTTTCGTGTAGAGACTCTTCCTGGAGTTAAACGCCAGCTTTTATGCCAGTTTGGGCGTTTAACTCCCATTTTGGTGCCAGTTCCGGCGTTTAACGCTGGAATTCCTGAGGGTAACTTTGAACGCCGGTTTGGGCCATCAAATCTTGGGCAAAGTATGGACTATCATATATTGCTGGAAAGCCCAGGATGTCTACTTTCCAACGCCGTTGAGAGCGCGCCAATTGGGCTTCTGTAGCTCCAGAAAATCCACTTCGAGTGCAGGGAGGTCAGAATCCAACAGCATCTGCAGTCCTTTTTAGTCTCTGAATCAGATTTTTGCTCAGGTCCCTCAATTTCAGCCAGAAAATACCTGAAATCACAGAAAAACACACAAACTCATAGTACAGTCCAGAAAAGTGAATTTTAACTAAAAACTAATAAAAATATACTAAAAACTAACTAGATCATACCAAAAACATACTAAAAACAATGCCAAAAAGTGTACAAATTATCCGCTCATCACAACACCAAACTTAAATTGTTGCTTGTCCTCAAGCAACTGAAAATCAAATAAGATAAAAAGAAGAGAATATGCAATGAATTCCAAAAACATCTATGAAGATCAGTATCAATTAGATGAGCGGGGCTTTTAGCTTTTTGCCTCTGAATAGTTTTGGCATCTCACTCTATCCCTTGAAATTCAGAATGATTGGCTTCTTTAGGAACTTAGAATCCAGATAGTGTTAATGATTCTCCTAGTAAGGTATGATGATTCTTGAACATAGCTACTTTTTGAGTCTTGGCCGTGGCCCAAAGCACTCTGTCTTCCAGTATTACCACCGGATACATACATGCCACAGACACATAATTGGGTGAACCTTTTCAGATTGTGACTCAGCTTTGCTAAAGTCCCCAACTAGAGGTGTCCAGGGTTCTTAAGCACACTCTTATTGCCTTGGATCACAACTTTATTTCTTTCTTTTTCTTTCCTTTCTCTTTCTCTTTTTTTTTCATTGCTTTTTCTTGCTTCAAGAATCATTTTAATGATTTTTCAGATCCTCAGTAACATGTCTCCTTTTTCATCATTCTTTCAAGAGCCAACATTCATGAACCACAAATTCAAGATACATATGCACTGTTTAAGCATACATTCAGAAAACAAAAATATTGCCACCACATCAAAATAATTAAACTGTTATAAAATTCAAAATTCATGCAATTCTTTCCTTTTCAATTTAAGCACGTTTTTATTCAAGAAAGGTGATGGATTCATAGGACATTCATAACTTTAAGGCATAGACACTAAGACACTAATGATCATAAGACACAAACATAGATAAACACAAGCACTAGAATTCGAAAAACAGAAGAATAAAGAACAAGGAAATCAAGGAACGGGTCCACCTTAGTGATGGCGGCTCTTCCTTCCTCTTGAAGATCCTATGGAGTGCTTGAGCTCCTCAATGTCTCTTCCTTGTCTTTGTTGCTCCTCCCTCATGATTCTTTGGTCTTCTCTAATTTCATGGAGGATGATGGAGTGTTCTTGGTGCTCCACCCTTAGTTGTCCCATGTTGGAACTTAATTCTCCTAGGGAGGTGTTTAGTTGCTCCCAATAATTTTGTGGAGGAAAGTGCATCCCTTGAGGCATCTCAGGGATCTCATGATGAGTGGGGTCTCTTGTGTGCTCCATCCTCTTCTTAGTGATGGGCTTGTCCTCATCAATGGGGGTGTCTCCCTCTATGTCAACTCCAACTGAATAACAGAGATGACAGATGAGATGAGGAAAGGCTAACCTTGCCAAGGTAGAGGACTTGTCCTCCACCTTATAGAGTTCTTGGGCTATAACCTCATGAACCTCTATTTCTTCTCCAATCATGATGCTATGGATCATGATAGCCCGGTCTATGGTAACTTCGGACCGGTTGCTAGTGGGAATGATTGAGCGTTGTATAAACTCTAACCATCCTCTAGCCACGGGTTTGAGGTCATGCCTTCTCAATTGAACCGGCTTCCCTCTTGAATCTCTCTTCCATTGGGCACCCTCTTCACATATGACTGTGAGGACTTGGTCCAACCTTTGATCAAAGTTGACCCTTCTAGTGTAAGGATGTTCATCTCCTTGCATCATAGGCAAATTGAATGCTAACCTTACACTTTCTGGACTAAAATCCAAGTATTTCCCCCGAACCATAGTAAGATAATTCTTTGGATCCGGGTTCACACTTTGGTCATGGTTCTTGGTGATCCATGCATTGGCATAGAACTCTTGAACCATCAAGATTCTGACTTGTTGAATGGGGTTGGTAAGAACTTCCCAACCTCTTCTTCGGATCTCATGTTGGATCTCCGGATATTCACCCTTTTTGAGTGAAAAAGGGACCTCGGGGATCACCTTCTTCAAGGCCACAACTTCATAGAAATGGTCTTGATGCACCCTTGAGATGAATCTATCCATCTCCCATGACTCGGAGGTGAAAGCTTTTGCCTTCCCTTTCCTCTTTCTAGAGGGTTCTCTGGCCTTGGATGCCATAAATGGTTATGGAAAAACAAAAAGCAATGCTTTTACCACACCAAACTTAAAAGGTTTGCTCGTCCTCGAGCAAATTAAGAAAGAAGAGAGTAGAAGAAGAAGAAATGAAGGAGATGGGAATGGCTTTTGTTTTCGGCCAAGAAGGGGAAGAAGTGGTGTTTAGGTTGTGTGAAAATGAAGGAGTGAAGATGGGTTTATATAGGAGAGGGGGAAGGGTAGGGTTCAGCCATTTGAGGGTGGGTTTGGGTGGGAAAGTGGTTTGAATTTGAATGGTAAGGTAGGTGGGGTTTTATGAAGGATGGATGTGAGTGGTGAAGAGAAAGATGGGATTTGATAGGTGAAGGGTTTTTTTGGGGAAGAGGTGTTGAGGTGATTGGTGAATGGGTGAAGAAGAGAGAGAGTGGTAGGGTAGGTGGGGATCCTGTGGGGTCCACAGATCCTGAGGCGTCAAGGAAAAGTCATCCCTGCGCCAAATGGCAAGCAAAATCTCGATTTGTGCCAATTCTAGTGTTAAACGCCGGGCTGGTGCCCATTTCTGGCGTTTAACGCCAGCTTCTTGCCCCCTTTCTGGCGTTTAACGCCAGTCTGGTGCCCCTTTCTGGCGTTAAACGCCCAGAATGGTGCCAGACTGGGCGTTAAACGCCCAACAGCTAACCTCACTGGCGTTTAAACGCCAGTAGGTGCGTCCTCCAGGGTATGCTGTTTTTCTTCCTGTTTTTCATTCTGTTTTTGCTTTTTTCATTGATTTTGTGACTTCTCATGATCATCAACCTACAAAAAAAAGAGACAATAACAAAATAAAATAGATAAAATATAACATTGGGTTGCCTCCCAACAAGCGCTTCTTTAATGTCAGTAGCTTGACAGAGGACTCTCATGGAGCCTCACAGATATTCAGAGCCATGTTGGAACCTCCCAACACCAAACTTAGAGTTTGAATGTGGGGGTTCAACACCAAACTTAGAGTTTGACTGTGGGGGCTCTGTTTGTCTCTAATTTGAGAGAAGCTCTTCATGCTTCCTCTCCATGATGATAGAGGGATATCCTTGAGCCTTAAACATAAGGGATTCTTCATTCACTTGAATGATCAACTCTCCTCTATCAACATCAATCACAGCCTTTGCAGTGGCTAGGAAGGGTCTGCCAAGGATGATGGATTCATCCATGCACTTCCCAGTCTCTAGGACTATGAAATCAGTAGGGATGTAATGGTCTTCAACTTTAACTAGAACATCCTCTACAAGTCCATGGGCTTGTTTTCTTGAGTTGTCTGCCATCTCTAGTGAGATTCTTGCAGCTTGTACCTCAGAGATCCCTAACTTCTCCATTACAGAGAGAGGCATGAGGTTTACACTTGACCCTAAGTCACACAAGGCCTTCTTGAAGGTCATGGTGCCTATGGTACAAGGTATTGAAAACTTCCCAGGATCCTGTCTCTTTTGAGGCAGTTTCTACCTAGACAAGTCATCCAGTTCTTTGGTGAGCAAAGGGGGTTCATCCTCCCAAGTCTCATTTCCAAATAACTTGTCATTTAGCTTCATGATTGCTCCAAGGTATTTAGCAACTTGCTCTTCAGTGACATACTCATCCTCTTCAGAGGAAAAATACTCATCAGAGCTCATGAATGGCAGAAGTAAGTCCAATGGAATCTCTATGGTCTCAGTTTGAGCCTCAGATTCCCATGGTTCCTCATTAGGGAACTCATTGGAGGCCAGTGGATGCCCAGTGAGGCCTTCCTCAGTGGCGTTCACTGCCTCTTCTTCCTCCCAAAATTCGGCCATGTTGATGACCTTGCATTCTCCTTTTGGATTTTCTTCTGTATTGCTTGGAAGAGTACTAGGAGGGAGCTCAGTAATTTTCTTGCTCAGCTGACCCACTTGTCCTTCCAAATTTCTAATGGAGGACCTTGTTTCAGTCATGAAACTTTGAGTGGTTTTGATCAGATCAGAGACCATGGTTGCTAAGTCAGAGGTATTCTGCTTAGAACTCTCTGTCTGTTGCTGAGAAGATGATGGAAAAGGTTTGCTATTGCTAAACCTGTTTCTTCCACCATTATTGTTGTTGAAACCTTGTTGAGGTCTCTGTTGATCCTTCCATGAGAAATTTGGATGATTTCTCCATGAAGGATTATAGGTGTTTCCATAGGGTTCTCCCATGTAATTCACCTCTTCCATTGAAGGATTCTCAGGATCATAAGCTTCTTCCTCAGATGAAGCTTTCTTAGTACTGCTTGGTGCATTTTGCATTCCAGACAGACTTTGAGAAATCATATTGACTTGTTGAGTCAATATTTTATTCTGAGCCAATATGGCATTCAGAGTGTCAATCTCAAGAATTCCTTTCTTCTGACTAGTCCCATTGTTCACAGGATTTCTCTCAGAAGTGTACATGAATTGGTTATTTGCAACCATTTCAATCAGTTCTTGAGCTTCAGTAGGCGTCTTCTTCAGATGAAGAGATCCTCCTGCAGAGCTATCCAAAGACATCTTGGATAGTTCAGAGAGACCATCATAGAAAATACCTATGATGCTCCATTCAGAAAGCATATCAGAAGGACACTTTCTGATTAATTGTTTGTATCTTTCCCAAGCTTCATAGAGGGATTCTCCTTCCTTCTGTCTGAAGGTTTGGACTTCCACTCTAAGCTTACTCAATTTTTGAGGTGGAAAGAACTTTGCCAAGAAGGCATTGACTAGCTTTTCCCAAGAGTCCAGGCTTTCTTTAGGTTGAGAGTCCAACCATGTTCTAGCTCTGTCTCTTACAGCAAAAAGGAATAGCATAAGTCTGTAGACCTCAGGGTCAACCCCATTAGTCTTGACAGTGTCACAGATTTGCAAGAACTCAGCTAAGAACTGATGAGGATCTTCCAATGGAAGTCCATGGAACTTGCAATTCTGTTGCATTAGAGAAACTAATTGAGGCTTAAGCTCAAAGTTGTTTGCTCCAATGGCAGGGATAGAGATGCTTCTCCCATAGAAATCGGGAGTAGGTGCAGTAAAGTCACCCAGCACCTTCCTTGCATTGTTGGCATTGTTGTTTTCGGCTGCCATGTGTTCTTCTTCTTTGGAGAATTCGGTCAGGTCCTCTAAAGAGAGTTGTGCTTTGGCTTCTCTTAGCTTTCTCTTCAAGGTCCTTTCAGGTTCAGGATCAGCCTCAACAAGAATGCCTTTGTCTTTGCTCCTGCTCATATGAGAGAGAAGAGAACAAGAAATGTGGAATCCTCTATGTCACAGTATAGAGATTCTTTGAAGTGTCAGAGGAAAAGAAGAGTAGAAGACAGAAGTAGAAAATTCGAACTTATCAAAGGAGATGGAGTTCGAATTTTGCATTAAGGAATAGTGTTAGTCCATAAATAGAAGGATGTGAGAAGAAGGGAAGTGATTTTCGAAAATTAAGTAAAAATTTTGAAAACATTTTTGAAAAACATTACTTAATTTTCGAAAATGAAAGTGGGAAAGAAATAAAGTGATTTTTGAAAAAGATTTTGAAATTATAAATCAAAAAGATTTGATTGAAGACTATTTTGAAAAAGATGTGGTTAAGAAAATATGATTGGTTTTAAAAAGATGTGATTGAGAAGATATGATTTGAAAATTTTTTTTTAAAAAAGATTTGAGTTTGAAAATTAAAAACTTGACTAACAAGAAAAGATATGATTCAAATATTAAACCTTTCTCAACAGAAAAGGCAGCATAATTGAAATGTTGAATCAAATCATTAATTGATAGTAAGTATCTTTGAAAAAGGAAAGAAATTGATTTTGAAAATGATTTTGATTGAAAAATTGATTTGAAAAAGATTTGATTTTGAAAAAGTTTGAAAACCTGAAAAAAATTGCATTGAAAAACAGAATCTTCCCCCTTGTGCCATCCTGGCGTTAAACGCCCAGAATGGTGCACATTCTGGCGTTTAACGCCCAAAACTATACCTTTTTGGGCGTTAAACGCCCAACCAGGTACCCTGGCTGGCGTTTAAACGCCAGTCTGTCCTTCTTCACTGGGCGTTTTGAACGCCCAGCTTTTTCTGTGCAATTCCTCTGCTGTATGTTCTGAATCTTCAATTCTCTGTATTATTGACTTGAGAAGACACAAATTAAAAATATTTTTGGATTTTTAATAATAAGAACAAATCAAAATGCAACAAGAATTAAATAACAATGCATGCAAGACACCAAACTTAGCAGTTTGTACACTACTGACACTTACAAAATGAAAATGCATATGAGACACACAAAACACTCAAGTCAATTGAATTCAAAGATCAGAGCACGAAAATTATCAAGAATTACTTGAAGATCCTTAAGACACATGAATGAATGCATGCAATTGACACCAAACTTAAGATGAGACACTAGACTCAAACAAGAAATTTTTGGATTTTATGATTTTGTAATTTTTTTGTGATTTTCGAAAATTTAGTGGAAAAAGGTATCAAAATTCTTAATGAGAATTCCAGGAATCATGCAATGCTAGTCTAAGACTCCGGTCCAGGAATTAGACATGGCTTCACAGCCAGCCAAGCTTTCAAAGAAAGCTTCAGTCCAAAACACTAGACATGGCCAAAGGCCAGCCAAGCCTTAGCAGATCACTGCTCCAAAAGCAAGATTGATAAAAATCAACAAGCTTTTGTGATGATAAGTTGAAACCTCCGTCCAATGAGATTAGACATGGCTTCTCAGCCAGCCAGACTTCAACAAATCATCATGAAACTCTAGAATTCATCTTCAAGAATTTCAAAAAAGATAAATACCTAATCTAAGCAACAAGATGAACCGTCAGTTGTCCAAACTGAATAATTCCCCGGCAACGGCGCCAAAAACTTGGTGCTGTTGCCGGATCTTGGCACTGATGTTACCAGACCAAAAGCTTGCTCAAAACTTGAACAATCCCCAGCAACGGCGCCAGAAACTTGGTGCGCAAAATTGTGAACAATACTTTTCACAACTCTCATAATCCCCGGTCATGAACCCCAAAAACTTGGTAGCTCAGTACCATGGCATTACACAACTTCGCACAACTAACCAGCAAGTGCACTGGGTCGTCCAAGTAATAAACCTTACGCGAGTAAGGGTCGATCCCACGGAGATTGTTAGTATGAAGCAAGCTATGGTCATCTTGTAAATCTTAGTCAGGCAAACTCAAATGATATGATGATGAACGAAAATAAACAATAAAATAAAGATAGAGGTACTTATGTAATTCATTGGTAGGAACTTCAGATAAGCGCATGAAGATGCCTTCCCTTCCGTCTCTCTGCTTTCCTACTGTCTTCATCCAATCCTTCTTACTCCTTTCCATGGCAAGCTTATGCAAGGGTTTCACCGTTGTCAGTGGCTACCTCCCATCCTCTCAGTGAAAATGTTCCTATGCTCTGTCACAGCATGGCTAATCATCTGTCGGTTCTCGGTCAGGCCGGAATAGAATCCAGCGATTCTTTTGCGTCTGTCACTAACGCCCCGCCTGCTAGGAGTTTGAAGCACGTCACAGTCATTCAATCATTGAATCCTACTCAGAATACCACAGACAAGGTTAGACCTTCCGGATTCTCTTGAATGCCGCCATCAGTTCTAGCCTATACCACGAAGACTCTGATCTCACGGAATGATTGGCTCGTTTGTCAGACGAGCACTCAGTTGTCAGGCGATCAACCATGCATCGTGCAATCAGGAATCCAAGAGATATTCACCCAATCGAAGGTAGAACGGAGGTGGTTGTCAGTCATACGTTCATAGGTGAGAATGATGATGAGTGTCACGGATCATCACATTCATCAAGTTGAAGAACAAGTGATATCTTAGAACAAGAACAAGCGGAATTGAATGGAAGAACAATAGTAATTGCATTAATACTCGAGGTACAGCAGAGCTCCACACCTTAATCTATGGTGTGTAGAAGCTCCACCATTGAAAATACATAAGAACAAGGTCTAGGCATGGCCGTGAGGCCAGCCTCCCAGTGATCTAAGAACTAGACATCCAAAGATGATCTAGAGATCTAAAGTGATCAAAAGATTCTAAAGATCAAAAGATGAAAATACAATAGTAAAAGGTCCTACTTATAGAGAACTAGTAGCCTAGGGTGTACAGAGATGAGTAAATGACATAAAAATCCACTTCCGGGCCCACTTGGTGTGTGCTTGAGCAATGAAGCATTTTCGTGTAGAGACTCTTCCTGGAGTTAAACGCCAGCTTTTATGCCAGTGTGGGCGTTTAACTCCCATTTTGGTGCCAGTTCCGGCGTTTAACGCTGGAATTCCTGAGGGTGACTTTGAACGCCGGTTTGGGCCATCAAATCTTGAGCAAAGTATGGACTATCATATATTGCTGGAAAGCCCAGGATGTCTACTTTCCAACGCCGTTGAGAGCGCGCCAATTGGGCTTCTGTAGCTCCAGAAAATCCACTTCGAGTGCAGGGAGGTCAGAATCCAACAGCATCTGCAGTCCTTTTTAGTCTCTGAATCAGATTTTTGCTCAGGTCCCTCAATTTCAGCCAGAAAATACCTGAAATCACAGAAAAACACACAAACTCATAGTAAAGTCCAGAAAAGTGAATTTTAACTAAAAACTAATAAAAATATACTAAAAACTAACTAGATCATACCAAAAACATACTAAAAACAATGCCAAAAAGTGTACAAATTATCCGCTCATCAATGATCATGTGAAGTCACAAAAACAATTGAAAAAGCAAACACAGAATAAAAAATAGAAAGAAAAATAGCACACCCTGGAGGAAAAGCTTGCTGGCGTTTAAACGCCAGTAAGGGTAGCAAATGGGCGTTTAACGCCCAGTCTGGCACCATTCTGGGCGTTTAACGCCAGAAAGTGGCACCAGACTGGCGTTTAACGCTAGAAAGGGGCACCACACTGGCGTTTAACGCCAGAAAGGGGCAGCAGCCTGGCGTTTAACGCCAGGATTGGCAGAAGGGGTGTTTTTACATGCCACTTGGTGCAGGGATGAGCTATCCTTGACACCTCAGGATCTGTGGATCCCACAGGATCCCCACCTACCCCACCACTCTCTCTCTTCTTCTCTCCTCTTCACACCCTTCCATAACACTCTCCCCTAAAATAATCTCCACCAATCACCTCCATTAATCCTCCAAAAGCATCATACAACCCACCTACACCCACCCACTCAAATTCAAACCATCACTCCTTCCTTTTCCCACATCATAACCACCTAAAACTCCCCTTGGCCGAACCACTCACACCTCTCCATCTCATCTATTTTCTTCTTCTTCTACTCCCTCTTCTCTTCTTTTGCTCGAGGACGAGCAAACCTTCTAAGTTTGGTGTGGTAAAAGCGTTAATTTTTGTTTTTCCTTAACCATGTATGACACTTAAGGCCAGAGAAACCTCTAGAAAGAAGAAAGGGAAGGCAAAAGCTTCCACCTCTGAGTCTGGGAGATGGAGAGATTCATCTCAAAAGCTCATCACTAAGAAAAGGATGCAGCAAACAAGAGCATGAGGAAATTCTTCATCATGAAATCCTGAGATGCCTCAAGGGATGCACTTCCCTCCACAAAACTATTGGGAGCAAATCAACACCTCCCTAGGAGAATTAAGCTCTAACATGGGACAACTAAGGATGGAGCACCAAGAGCATTCCATCATCCACCATGAGATTAGAAAAGATCAAAAAGCTATGAGGGAAGAGCAACAAAGACAAGGAAGAGACATAGAGGAGCTCAAGAGCACTCTATAAGATTTTCAAGAGGAAGAACAAGCCGCCATCACTAAGGTGGACCCGTTCTTTAATTTCCTTGTTCTTTATTTTCTGTTTTTTGAATTTTTATGCTTTATGTTTATCTATGTCTGTGTCTTTATTACATTATCATTAGTATCTTAGTGTCTATGCCTTAAAGTTATAAATGTCCTATGAATCCATCACCTTTCTTAAAAGAAAAATGTTTTTATTACAAAAGAACAAGAAGTACATGATTTCGAATTCATCCTTGAAACTGGTTTAATTATTTTGATGTGATGACAATACTTTTTGTTTTCTGAATGAATGCTTGAACAGTGCATATGTCTTTTGAATTTGTTGATTAAAGAATGTTAAACTTGTTGACTCTTGAAAGAATGATGAAAAAGGAGAAATGTTATTGAGGATCTGAAAAATTATCAAATTGATTCTTGAAGCAAGAAAAAGCAGTGAATTCAAAAACATATATATACATACATATATATATATATATATATATATATATATATATATATATATATATATATATATATATATATATATATAAGTGATCCAAGAGTGTGCTTAAGAACCCTAGACACCTCTAATTGGGGACTCTAACAAAGCTGAGTCACAATCTAAAAAGGTTCACCCTGTTATGTGTCTGTGGCATGTATGTATCCAGTGGTAATACTGGAAGACAGAGTGCTTTGGGCCACAGCCAAGACTCATAAAGTAGCTATGTTCAAGAATCATCATACTTAACTAGGAGAATCAATAACACTATCTGAATTCTGAGTTTCTATAGATGCCAATCATTCTAAACTTCAAAGGATAAAGTGAGATGCCAAAACTGTTCAGAAGCAAAAAGCTACTAGTCCCGCTCATCTAATTGGAGCTAAGTTTCATTGATATTTTGGAGTCTATAGTATGTTCTCTTCTTTTATCCTATTTGATTTTCAATTGCTTGGGGACAAGCAACAATTTAAGTTTGGTGTTGTGATGAGCGGATAATTTATCCGCTTTTTGGCACTTTTTTGGTATGTTTTTAGTACATTTTAGTTAGTTTTTAGTATGTTTTTATTAGTTTTTATTTAAAATTCACTTTTCTGGGATTTACTATGAGTTTGTGTGTTTTTCTATGATTTCAGGTAATTTCTGGCTGAAATTGAGGGACCTGAGCAAAAATCTGATTTAGAGGCTGAAAAGGGACTGCAGATGCTGTTGGATTCTGATCTCCTTGCACTCGAAGTGAATTTTCTGGAGCTACAGAAGCCCAATTAGCGCGCTCCCAATTGCGTTGGAAAGTAGACATCCTGGGCTTTCCAGCAATGTATAATAGTGCATACTTTGCACGTGATTTTATTGCCCAAACCGGCGTTGCAAATAAGCTTCAGAATTCCCGGCGTTTAACGCCGGAACTGGCACAAAAATTGGAGTTAAACGCCCAAACTGGCACAAAAGCTGGTGTTTAACTCCAGGAAAAGTCTCTACACATGAAAGCTTCAATGCTCAGCCCAAGTGGACCCCGGAAGTGGATTTTACGTCATTTACTCATTTTTGTATATCCTAGGTTACTAGTTCACTATAAATAGGATATTTTGACATTGTATCTTCATCTCATGACACATTACACATTTCTTATTGTATCTTCTACGGCATGAGTCTCTAAACCCCATGGTTGGGGGTGAGGAGCTCTGCTGTGTCTTGATGGATTAATGCAATTACTACTGTTTTTCATTCAATCACGCTTGCTTCTATTCTAAGATATCACTTGTTCCTCAACTTGATGAATGTGATGATCCGTGACACTCATCATCATTCTCACTTATGAACGTGTGCCTGACAACCACCTCCGTTCTACTTTAGATTGAGTGAATATCTCTTGGATTCCTTAATCAGAATCTTCGTGGTATAAGCTAGAATTGATGGCGGCATTCAAGAGAATCCGGAAGGTCTAAACCTTGTTTGTGGTATTCTGAATAGGATTCAAGGATTAAATGACTGTGACGAGCTTCAAACTCTTGAGGGCTGGGCGTTAGTGACAGACGCAAAAGAATCACTGGATTCTATTCCAACCTGATTGAGAACCGACAGATGATTAGCCGTGCTATGACAGAGCGCGTTGAACATTTTCACTGAGAGGATGGGAGGTAGCCATTGACAACGGTGAAACCCTAGATACAGCTTGCCATGGAAGGAGCCTTGCGTGCATGAAGAAGAAGACAGTAGGAAAGTAGAAATTCAGAAGATAGAGCATCTCCAAAACCTCAACCTGCTCTCCATTACTGCAAAACAAATATCTATTTCATGTTCTTTTACTTTTCACAATTAAACCTGAGAATTATTGATATCCTGACTAAGAGTTACAAGATAACCATAGCTTGCTTCAAGCCGACAATCTCCATGGGATCGACCCTTACTCACGTAAGGTATTACTTGGACGACCCAGTGCACTTGCTGGTTAGTTGTACGGAATTGTAAAAGTGTGATTGCGATTTTGTGCACCAAGATGCCAGCCCAAATCCATCAGTTCCAGCTACACCAAACACAGTTCCTGTATCTGAAGAATCTGCTACACCAAACACAGTTCTAGTAACATCTATTTCTCTTGATCATGAAAACTTAGGAGATATATCTGTCCAGTTTAACATTGACAAAAATGCCCAGTCAAAGTCACCAACATACACAGAGCCACCCTCTACCTCTGATGATCCACAAGATGAATTTCTTACCCAATATGTTCCTTTACTATAGAATCAACCCTCCTCCCAATCCATGCCTGAACCACATCCAACCCCCAACCAACACCCCTTCTACCAATCCATCTGCCATAGTAAATGCTTTAGAAACACAGAATAACAACACATAGGAGGGTACTGGAGGTAGTAGGAGAAAACAGATAAGGAGATCTACTAAGAGACCCCTTCCAACTGAATAAACATTTATCCCTAATACAGATGCGAATCAACCTCCATCAGTATTTATTCCGGTGGATGGGAAAAAATATTCATATGATGAACCTGGTGTTCATTACTATGAGTCAGAGGTCCTCCACAGCATTGGAAGTGATGAAGATGACCAGGAAAGGTCATTTCCATAAGACAATGCCGATGCACCTGTTAAGGAGGTGAGGCTGGAGCTTGAAACGGAGTTTGAGACTCTTCAACAGTTCAAGAAAGCTGTAAGAAAGTTCAATATTAACCTTGGAAGAAGTATTTTTTTTCCCAAAGATTGATTCAACAAGATGCAAAGCTATTTGCTATGATAAAAACTGCCCGTGGCAAATTTACTATGCCAAGAGGTAATATCCGGTGAGTTATCAAGTCAAAACCTTTGTGAATAAGCATACTTGCCCACAAAACTTGCATTGTAAATATGCCAATGAAAAATGGGTAGTTGATGAGTTGGAAGATAGAATAAGGAATCAACCTGATATGACAGTAAAGAATGCTGAGAACTACTTCAGAACTGAGTTTAATGTGCTTGTAAATGAAAGAAAATTTTATAGGTCAATGGCAACATCAAGAGAAAGGATTGAGGGTTCCAAGGCTGCACAATATCTTAGGCTTCGTGACTACTCCAATGAGATACTGAAAACAAATCCAGGAAGTACAATAAGGATACACACGTCTCCTACACCTGGGTTGGAGTGTTTCTTATTTAAGATAATTTATGTTTGTCTGAATGCATGCAAGAGAGGATTTGTTGAGGGTTGTCAACCTTTTATAGAACTAGATGGCACATTTCTAAGAGGATATTATGGAGGCCAGTTACTTACTGCTATTGGAGCTGATGCAAATAATCATATCTTCCCAATAGCATATGCAATTGTTAAGTCAGAGAACAATGACAGTTGAAAATGGTTCTTGGAGCTCCTACAGGATGATGTCGGTGACCATGCAACAAATGGCTTTAAGCTGTTGTCGAACATGCAAAAGGTAAATATATTGTATTTATTCAAAAATGTTTTAACTGAGTAATTGATTAAAGCTTAGTCAGGTTAATTGGTTGTTGTAATTCGCTAAACTCAGTCATAAGTCTATTTTAATTGATCTGATTTCAGTTAAGTTGGTTCAATTGATGGCATTTAGTAGTCTTTGTCTGATTTGTGTATATTTTAATTGATCTGATTTCAGTTAAGTTGGTTCAATTGATGGCATTTAGTAGTCTTTGTCTGATTTGTATATATTTTAATTGATCTGATTTCAGTTTTGTGGGTTCAATTGATGAAATTTAGTAGTCTTTGTCTGATTTGTATATATTTTAATTGATCTGGTTTACATTTAGTTACTTTAATTGATTTCAGTACCAAATTTTAGTCTAAATCTCACTTAGTAAAGGGCTTTATTTATATGTATTCAGTACTCTTACTCATTCATCTATTGCATGGACAGGGATTAATTCCAGCAGTAAAGGATATCATGCCAGGTGCACATCACATATTTTGCGCCGTGCATATCTATCAGAATTTTCGAAAATAATGGCTAAATTTGGAAATGAAGACTGCAATGTGGGCATGCACAAACGCTACTACACCACAAGAATTTGAAGTTGCAATGGGGAGGGTCAAGAGAATAAACCAGCACGCTTGGGAGTATCTTAACAAAATTCTACCGCAACAGTAGTCAAGGTCTCACTTCAGTGAGTACCCTAAGGTGGACTTCTATACAAATAACAACTGCGAGACCTTCAATGAAAAAATTAAAAAGATGCGAGGAAAGCCAATTATTACAATGTTAGAGGAAGTGAGAGGTTATGTCATGAGGATTTTGGCAAGAAACAAGAAGGCATTTGTTGGATATCATGGTAGAATAACCCTTGTGCAACAAAGTCGTTTGGAAATGGAGAAAAAAGAGAGCAACTATTGGAGGCCCTTTCCCTCCGGTGATGAAGATGGGAATGTCTATGAGGTTCAAAGGTTACCTGTGAAGGTAAGTGTAGACTTGGGGAGAAGGACCTGTTCATGCAGGTTATGGCAGCTTACTGGACTTCCATGTAGGCATGCATGTGCTGCCGTTGCATACCAAAATCGCAGGGCCGAGGACTTTGCTTACAACTGGCTTACTATGGGAGCATACAACCTAGCATATTAGTGGACAGTTCAACCTGTCCCAAGCTAGGAATACTGGGAGAAGGGAAATCACTATCCATTGTTGCCTCCTGTGTATAGAAAACCTATTAGGAGACCTACTAAAAAGAGAGACAGTCGTAGAGATGGTCCTAGAGAAAATCCTGATCCCCACAGAGCAAAGAGGAGATATGGCCCCATTAAATGTAAATATTGTCTGAAGGTATAACTTAACATTCAATGTCTCCTTTGTTTACTTGTGCATATTGATTGTCTTATAAAAAATTAAAATTGCAATTATTGTTGCTGTGGTCTTAGACTGGTCATAACAGCAGAGGATGTGACAAGAAGAAAGAAGCTATGGCTAGCGGAAGAGCTGCAGCAGGTAGTGGTAGTCAGCATCAGGGTGCAGCAGCAACAACTGAAGGTATGGCTGTTGATGATCTTGATGAGGATGTTGCTAGAGAGCAAGAGATGTATTAGGAAGAGACTTTAGAGGCAGCAGATGCTGAAGCATCAGCTTCAGATTCACCCAATGTAAGTTATTTATATGCACTCTCTTTTTCTACTTATTGGCATGAAGATAAATTTATCTTGCATTAAACATTTGACTTAATGCAATTACCCATTTATAGGTGAATGTTGATGATCTGAACTGTGTGAATCCTTTTGAAGAACCTATGGCAGTAAGACCTCTACCTTCTAACTCCTCAACTGCATATGTGCCACCTAGACCTATCATGAATTCAACCATGTCCAAGAGACCAATTAGGAGGAAAAATGTTAAGAGGCCACCACCGTCACAACCTTCTCCCCTCAGACCTGCCCCACCACAACCTACTCCCATAACGCCTACCACACCACAACCTTCTGTTGTTAGGCCTGCATCACCAACTAACCAACCTCCTCCAAAAGTTACCAAACAAACAATGCATGGTGCAAGTCAAGGAACGACTACAAGATTTATGCGATTTATGCCAACTCCACCATCCACAATTCAAACAGCAGGCAGATGGCCAGCACTTGGGTTCCGCCCACCACCAGGAGCATCTTCAAGTAGCAACAACAACGGAGTTTCTAGTGGCAGTAACAACTCCACACCCAACAAATAGGAGTTTCTAGTGTGACTTTGTTTTTTGATCAAGGACTTACTGTAATGAGAGCTCTATCAACTCTGATACTATGGTTTTTTTGTAACTTATGCCTAGTGCTTATATTTCACAACCTGATGCTTTCATGTTCATGTTTGTATTGGTACTATTAGGTACATTTGATATGCTACTGCTACATCAGACTCATACACTTGTTTTGAGGCTTTTGTTGCTAAATGCTTGTGTTAAAATTATGTCAAGGTTTATTATAGCTTATGGAATGAATATTTAGTTCCATTTCCAGGTTATAATTTCGCTATTTAGTATACAATACCAGGTTTTCGGCTAGATTTGTCAAATCACGACATTTATATGTCTTTTTTTTGTCAAAATTGTGTTAACTCCAATATCACAGATATCAAATACATTAACAATCATGGACATTAATGTCATAATACAACTTGGCTTTTTCACAACAACTGAATATATTATCAGAGTTTTGAAGTTCATCATCATCGAAACCAAACAGCTTTGTCATTCATCGTCATTGAAACCAAATAGCTGCACAAAAAGACCCCAGGACAGCATACACTATACGCACAGTTACATATTGATTAATTGGAGTAGATTCAGGCCTACACAAATCAATAAACTCAAAAAAATTGTTATAATCCATGACCTAATAGTTCTAATTTCACCATGGAGCTTCCCTATCTTTAGCAGGATCTTCACACCATTCTCTTGAATCTCTCTTCTTTATCCAGTGACATTGACCTCATGGTTACCACAGGAGCTATCTTGATTTTTTCTAATAAGGGATCTTGCCAGTCCCTCCTATCCTCCGTTAATCTCATCCACTTATACAAAATACTTGCAAACCATCGTCTGTAGCGTGAAAGGGAGGAATAAGGAATCGTTCACAAATAAGTTAATCTGAACAGAACCACAAAAACAAAAAGACTTACCTTTCATAGAAGATACCTTACGAACTATCTCGCAAGATTTGTTAAGATTTCAGATTGTAGCAACACTACACCCTGTCCACAAAAGCATCTCCCAGACAAAGTCTTCTCTTCACCCCTCTTGGAAGACGAAGTCCCTTCTTCGCTGATGCTTCCATTCGAACCTCTGCTTCTCCTAGACATTCTAGAGTTTTCAAATTGAAATTGGGGAAACAGTTGACGATAAATTAGAAAATTGAGTTATAACGATAACAACATGCTTGGACACATCAGACTGCTGATTCAAAGTCAGGTAAGCACTTAACGTGCCATGTTGGCCTTTAAGTTAACAGAGCTAACGTTTTAATGATGTTCGGGTACTATCGACAGACGAATCTAGCCTTTCATGGGTACAAAGTCACTTTTCTTCTTCTATGAGTACTTTTGTCAGCGTTCGCAAAGTTCATGAGTACAAATGGTAGTTTTTCAATCTTTTTTGGTTTTGGGTCATACACAGTACACACTCGAACACTCACTCACTTATACACACCAAAGGTTCCATTACTACCCGGCCATAGCTGGGATTCGAACCTGGATGTGGCTTCTATGAGGCCAATATATTAGCATGGTGCAATGTCTCTGCCATATTTTTGCACATCTGACCCTTCTAAACACTTATAAGTTGGGTCGTTAATTGGGCCTTCATCCCAAATAGAGTAATATTCTTATGTTCTTTAATGTTTCAGTCGAAAAAGATATATAAGAGCCCAAGGTCACACAAAATAACATCGGAAAATAATGATACTTATTTGTAAGCTATTTTAAAAGTTTTTTTTCTTTTTTTTTTAAATTTAAATTTTAAAAGAAGTGGACGATTTAAAATGGGGAAAAAATAAGTATCTCATCACATCTTATCACTTATATTGGAGAATCGAAGGCCATTTCTACTTGATATTTATAAAACTCATCTTGATGAAGACTATGTGACTTAAAAATGCCTTTGAAAAGGATCTACTCATCAACTTGAAAGATTGTACCAATTTCATAAACATCATCATCTCACCTTACGATCCATTTTGATTTTTAACTTTAGCAATATATAATAACTTAAATATATTTTCGACTTTTGTTTCGTACATTCAGTAGGCTCATAGTTAAATATGCGTGTACTGAATGCCCAGAAACAAAATCGAATTTACAACAATTGTGGGGCGCGCGAGAAGAAGAAAGAAAAATTGAATTAAGCAGGAATGTGGTTGAACTGGTCACACCTACTCCTGATCTCTCCAGCATTACCAGTCTTGACACCCAAAACAGCAAGCTTCTCCATGGCCTTAGCAAAGTCTCTGAAGAAGGCTTGTTCATTCTTAGCATACTCCTCCACAATGGGCCTTGTTCTTGGGTCAGCACCAAGAAGGTAGTCGCTTCTCAACAAGCCTAGACCCTTGAGAACGTTGCCGAAGTAGGCGTTGTCGAACTTGCTTGGTGATCTTGGATCGTTGAATGCAGACATTGATGGGTCCTTTGTGTAGTTCCAGCACACGTGTCTTAGACCCTCCGCGAACTTAGGGTGGAGGGTTGGGTCAACTTGGGAGGTTGGGCTGAAGTTGAAGATTCTGTTGGCGAATTCCTTGCAGTGTGTGAACCCAATGGTGTGTGCTCCGGTCAATGCCACCATTTCCCTTACTGTGAACTTCCTTGCAGCAAACCTGTTGTTATATATAATATAACACAATCATTCTTTTTTCTTTAAAAAACATTGTGAAGGTTGGGAATGAATGACTTCCAAGTATATATAAGGTTATTCAAAGATTTGTAAATACAAAAAATTATCTATTATATTAACTACTAAACCTAAAAATAAACTATTTTTTGCATTTGTATGATAAATTCCAAAAGAAACAAAGGTAAATAAATGTTGATATAGCAAAACAAAAATAACACATGCACACAAAATTTAGTTACTAAATTAGTTATTATATATTTATATATATACTATTTAATTTATTTTATATTTAAATATATTTTATACAAATAATTAAATAAATAATTGATTTTATATATAAACATAATACTGCTGATATCAAAATTAGTGTGATTCGTTAAAAAATATTTGACTCTAAAATATATGATTATGTGACAATTTGACAACTTTTAAACATGATAATCTTTTATAAAAGTTTATAGGTTGCAAATTCATTACTTGTCTAAATGTTGTAAATAAAACTAATAAATATCTGCCTCTTACTTGTTAATTATATCATCCATGGTCATGGTTGGGGTTGGAAGGCTAGCAGGAACTTTAGATGCGTCTGAGTTGAGGCTATCTTTCCGCCCTAACCGGACCGGAAAATAAGGGCCGCCGACCATCTTGATGAGGTCTCGGGTGGCCTGTGCAATGATATCCGAGCAAGACACTACGCCAGGGCATGTCAGCTCCAACAAATTCTTGATCTTGATGACGAGGTCGAAGGCATCGCCGGAGAGGGACAGGTTCAGGTCAGCATCACGCTCTGCATGGGGGGTGTAAGCATTTGACGATATAAAGATCGAGGCATCACAGCCGTCTGTGATGCAGTCGTGGAAGAAGAGGCGGAGCACGCCGGCCGCGGTGGCCGGGACCACGCTCTGCTTCGTGAAGACTTGATCCCTCACGATTTTGGCGAAGTCGGGACACGTGGCGCTGTAGTAGTCGGGGTTGAGTTTTGCTGAGGAGAAAGGGACGGAAAGGAAGAGAAGGAAAAGAACGGCGAAAGCCATTATTGGTGGTGAAAATCTATAATCCTTCTTCAAAGAGAAGGAGTTTAATTTTCTCAAGGACACTACTCTCTTCTTGGTTCTCCTCTCTCTTTTTTGGGGGTTTTGAGTTTTTAGAAAAAGAAAATGGGGAAAGAAATGCGCAAGCCCCGTTTGGGGGGAGGGAAAAGGACCAGGAGGAAAATAGGGTACGGAAGATTTTGCCAAGTTTGGAATAAGAATAAGGGAATAAGAAGAGAGAAGAAATGGTGGTTGAGGTGCTGGAACATGTGAATGGAAGGGAGGGGTTTGAGGATTTAAATTTTTAAATTGCTATTTTTGCATGTGTTGGTTGTTTGGTTTATTTTGTTTAGATAATTATATTCTAGTTTGGTTATTGCACTATTTTTTTGATGAGGGAACAAACAAGAATTTAAACAGAGAGAGATCAGAACCCTTTTGAAATGGTAAAGAATGAGTCATGCTAGATTGTTTTTTAACAGTCCACTATATTCTCGCGTGGATGGATATATTTATCCTTTTTTAATGATTATTTAAGTATAATTAATTAGTTTTGATATTTTGGTTCTGATTTGTGAATATTCATCAATCCATGGTTTTTATTTGTAAAATGGTTAATCCCTGTGAGGATATAGAAAGCCAAGTACAGAGCATAACACTGAGGATTGTTTGCCTTTGTGAATTGTTATCTCTTGTCGCTTGTTTCCTAGGACTAGGAGTTAATCAAGTCTGCACGTATATAGTTTTCTTAAATAAATTAGAGAAAACATTTTTTTTGAGATATCTAAATAATACCTTTTCTGAAAAAATTAAAATAAAATATACTTTAATCAATTTTATCAAATAATAATAATAGAAAATATAAACATATATTTATGATTATAATAATAAATTTTATTACACAATATAAAATATTTTATATTATGTGATAAAATTTTAAAGATAAAGAATATTTATTATTATAATATATATTATTTGAATCAACCAAATCATTATACTAATTTATATATAATAATTATAATAATATATTGATGAGAATTTTAGTCAAATGAGTTTAAATGTATGATATTTTTATCTTAGAGGAAAACTAATGTATGTTTTATAAATAACGAGAAAAAAATATTATTTAAACATAATGTATGAGGAAAGAATAATTAATGCCATTTTTTTCTAATAATAATTAACGTTATGGTTATAAAATTAAAAAGTCTTCAACTGACTTGGATTAGTAGTTAAATAGTTAGTTTATTCGTTTATTTAAGTGAGTGATAAGAGTTTAAATTTTGTCAAACGATAATTTATTTGTTTGTGATAACTCTTTAAATAAAGTCTTTATTTATGATGAATTAATCTTTGACATGTTAAATTGAGAATTATTGAAAAATAAAATTAAAAAGTCTTTTCAGAAATTGTTGTTATTATTTTTAAGATTTGCATATCATTTCTATTTTTTATTATTAACAACGGACATTAAATGCGCTAATGAATTATAACTCAAATGGTCTAGTTTTTTCATACTCATTTAAGAAGCCGTAGATTCGAGTTTTCCTATTATTAGGACATTAAACGCAAATGAATGATTAAAATAACATTATTTATTATATTCCAAATAATGTAAATATTTGGGATTTACTGACTAGTCAACTAAAACAACAAATATTGTATTAATAACAACACTTGACAAGAATAACATCAATACTTTACCTAATAATAATAGGAAAATATTATATTTGATTATTTGAAACTTAGTAAAATTTATTATATTTTTTTCTTATTTTAAGATATATTATAATGTTATGTTTATAAGAATAATTATGTCATATTTTAAAAATATAAGAATATTAATAATAATATTATCTCAATTTTGATAGAAGTCAAGATATAGTTAATTACAAAATAAATAAATAAAATGATGATATTAACAATAAATTTCACCAAATTTTAACTAAAAGAAGTAATCAAAATGAGGTTATGTGTCACGGCCCAAAATAAATCATAACCAACGTTTAGAAAAATAATTTTATAGTAAGTCTAACATACTTAAACATAAATTGAATAAAAAAATTATAAATATTTTACATGTATAACTATTTTTAGTTTAAAACTTGTAAAGTATTTGTAATACTATTGTTATTTAGATCAGCATCATATGACTGTGTTTCTAATACTATTGTTATTTATATAATAAAACTTTGATCCCTTATGATGGCATATTTGGTTATATAAAAAATTTTCACGTTTTTATTTTATTTTATTTCATGTTTTTAATACAGAAAAATAAATTTATTTTATAATGAAAAAATTTAAAGAAAATTCTATTTTACTTTACTGACAGATTTTTTGTCTGTATTTAGAGTTTGGGATAATTTTTTAAGGTTCTAATTACAGATGAAAAATCTGTCAAAAAATCTGTCGCCAATTACTGATGGAAAATCTATCTCTAATTATCGACGGAAAATCTGTCGGAAAGTTCGACGCTCTAAGGAAATGGAGGGGAGAGTTTACAAAGGAAAAATCTGTCGGTAACGGGTAAAAATTCGTTGGTAATTTTTCGACCAAAAAAATCCATCGGTAAATAATTTTCAACGAGGCTTTTACAGAGGAAAAAAATCCGTCGGTAATTTCGTCGGTAAGCAAAAATCCGTCTGTAACACAGACCAAATCTGTCTGTATTAAGCAATTTTCTAGTTGTGACATTTTTAACAAAAAATAAAATAATTACGAATGGTTGGATCCTGCCTGTAACATATGGAACATATACATCTAGAAACTCGACAAATTAAAGAACAGGTACTTATTGCGGATCGTTACTCTTGAATAGAAAGTCTCACATAGTCAAGTATTTGTTTCTGAAAAATATTTTTAGATAAAATAGGGTGAGTTTTGCAACTCAGTAACTAGACAATACATCTATAATCGACATGAGACCATATAAATATTATTATCAAAATATTTTAATTAGAAAATAATAGTTGATAATATAAGTGAATCAATAAGGAAACTCTCATACAGAAATCAAATCAAAAGTCCACACATGGGCGGCTCCACCTCTATGGGTAGCCCTTTCTTCTTGTGTGTCCTAACAGAATAACAGATCTAACGTGTGGTCTACACGTTAGGCTAGCAACACCCCTACTAACTGGAGTCTAAGTTAGATGCATCTAAGTTAACGTCATAACCACCGTTAACTACGATTTTCTAATATGAGCCTTCCAAACCAATTCAAAACATATAGTTTCAAATACAATAAATCTTTAATCTTTCAAATATATAAGATATCGAATCAAATCAAATCAGATAATACTTTCTCATCAGACATTTTTTTCAATCATAATTTTTCAATTATAAGAACATATTCCACAATTTTAAAGTAAGTGAGTATTTACAAATACTTCAATGCTTCAATAAGTATATATTCGAGTAAAATCAGATATTCTAAAATAATATAAAATTTTATCAAACAAATATATAGTCTCATGTAAAATTTCTAAGGTATGAACTTCATAAAAATAATTATTCAACTATAATAAATTAATTATTTTAATCAAATCAAAATTGTTCAATAATAGTTTTATAAATATAATTATAACTTCATAATAGCATAAACAAAAAAAATTAAGTATTATAAATGTAAAACCTACTCACAACGTGGTCCCAAGGGACTGAAGATATCAAATCCGGAGTGCCAAATTCAAAGTGAAGATGATTGAAATAGAATGGAACGAATGCACACATAATTTAGACTGGAGTAGCGACAAGATAGAGCTAGCGATAGTGTTGGAAATCTAAAACAAGGCAGAGCTAAAATCGGATTAAAACAAGAACAAGACAGATTAAATGGTGGCATAATAGGACATGAAAACTAGAGCAGAATAAAAAAAAAAGGATAGACTGAGGTAGTGACAGAAACGGTTCAACTCCAGCAGCACCAACAACTCCAGCGGCAAGGCCGATGGCTTAGTTCAGGTACATCCAAACATAGAGATGTTGAAGAATGAACATGACAAAGATGTGAATAAGGCTCGCTATAGAGGGATGATTGGATCTTTGATGTATTTAACCTCATCAAGGCCTGACATTATTCAAAGTGAAATATGTTGCTTTCTTGGCAAATCTCTCAATGCTTTGTGTAGCAAGAAGTAAGCTCCAATTGCTCTTTTAACTGCCGAGGCAGAGTATATATATAGTAGTTTCCCTCTACTACTCCTAGGTTCTATGGTTGAAAACTCAACATTATAAGATTAAAGATGAAAATATTTTCCTTATATGCGACAACATGAATGTCATTAATATTTTCAAAATTTCAGTTTTGCACTCTTGTATTAAAACATATTAAAATGGAATATCACTCAATACCTGAATATGTACAAAAAAATATTGATGTTCAGTTCGTTAAATCAGATGATCAATTAGCTGATATTTTTACTAAATTCTTAGCTAAAGATACTAAATTAAGAACTGCTTTAAAAATTTTATGAATTTTTTAGATATTTTAATTATATTGAACTGATGAGATTTTTTGTCTCTCAGGTCGAGACAAGATTTTCTAGGCAAATGATGAACAAGTTTATTTTTCAACTTGTCATCTTTATGTCTTTTTTGAATTATTACATGATCTCTGCATTTATTTGAAAAATATTTTTAAGCTGCATTAAAATAGATTTTATTCAAAGTATTTTTAGCATTACTCATCTTATTTATTCTAAATTTTTTTCTATTTTAAAAGAATTTTATTCTTGCATTAGTTATTAATGCCTCTAACCTTTTACATATTGTTCTGCTGTCGCTGCTGATAGTGGAATCTTTCTTTATTTTTTTTCTTGATGATAAAAGGAAAAAAAATTAAAGGGGTTAAATTTTTAGGCTTATGCCTTATAAATATTTTTTGGTATCTCTTGTTTTGATATTGATTTTATTTGCTTTGATATGTCTTATTTTTTCTGCTCTAGTATCTTATATTATAGCATGTTTTGTTATGTTATTTTAGTATATGGTCAGGTATTATAGTTTTGTGTTTTTACTTTTTACTCTTGATTGATGAACACTCATAAATAGGGAGATTTTGCTAAAATTTAAAAAAGTCATTCATACACTCTCTTTTTAATTTAAGTTTAATCATGTTTGTCAATAAAAAGGAGATTGTTGAGTTAAGAATTGATTTGATACTTTATGATGACCACTATAATTAACTATTTTTATTATAATTAACTATTATGATAAGCAATGTGAAAATCAATCAAGGATATATAACCAAATTAGCAAGAAAAATTGTACAAATAAACATCATTAAGAGGAATATCATTGAAGATATCAAGCCAAACTTAAAAATATATTATTATAAGTGTTTGGACACCTGCTAAATATTATTAAGATAAAGAAGAAAAATATTTCTACTTCAATATGAATGTAGTCAACTCATAAATGGTACAACGGCTAGTTGATGAATTAGGAATGATTCTAACATTGAAAAAAGCAATCATGCTCTATAAAAGAAGATTTTATCCCAGAAAGAGGCAATATTTTTTGTGCATATTGCAGATCACATAAACAACCTTTGATTTCTTGTTATTTGAGTGTGTTCTTAGTTCTCTTTTTTTTAGATTTAAATTTATTTTGAGAGATACAAATAACAAAGAGAATAGTGCATACAAAGCCATTTTAATCTTTGTTTGAGTGTTTTTAGTTCGAAAAATGTGCTGATTTAGAGTGCATTTGGTTCTCCTTAACTAAATTGGATTAGTACCTAGGTGAGTGACTAAGCTTGGGATAGTTTAGGTGAAGAAACAAGAGTGTAAGTCTCTTGGTATTGGAGTTTGTAATCTATATTGATTATAGTATAAATTCTACCATTATTGTAGTGGAGACTAGACGTAGGTCATATTGCACTTCGTGGCCAAACCAGGATATATCGAGGCGTCACTCTTCTCTTTTTCTATTCTTTGCACTTTCTCTTCTACACTACAGGACAAAAAAATAAAAAAAAATCTCTTAAAACTAGAATTCTGCAAATTTGTTTATTAAGTGATAAAAGTGATTTCTTGATTCAATCTCTTTCTCAACTCACTTGAGAATCTTCAATTTGTGTAATAAAAATATTTGAATGTTAATTTTACACATGGATAAATTATATGATTCTTGCTCAAGTAAAAAAGTTCTTGACGTGTTGCGAACGAAGTTTCTATCTTTACAATGTTCTCGTTGATAACAAATGAATATAGATTCGATGCGCAAGTAATAGTGGATGAATATTGAACTTCTTTAGGAACATGGAAAAATATATACCTTGATAATAAATTTGGATTGAAAACATATGCAAACATCTCTATGTGCCTCATACTTAGATTCTCACTATCCATTTTGAAATAAGTGATTATTTCCTATTTGAATTCAAATAATTTTTATTAAAACATCTTATGCACATCACTCTTAAACTTAAAATTTATTATATCAATTATAATGCTTAAAAAAAAATAAAAAAACATCATCCATGAGATCAAGAAAGTAAAAGATACAATGATTTCTCATGTTCCAACTTCAAAATAACCATATATATTATTTACAATAAGAAACAATGCTCATGAGTTACTTCATCTTATTTTCACAACTCATAATTTTTTTTGTTTTTTGTCCCTGAATCCAAGTTGTATCTTTTTTATTTTCTTTTACAAAACAAAAAGGATCATTTATATTTTGATGCAAATTATCCCTGGTTTTCATAGTGTATAAAACCAACAATGACACCACGTATTAGATAAATAATCTACTTAATTTATGAAGAGATAAATCACTTGATTTCATTGCTATTGTTAATGTTTCTATCTTATTTGTAATGCAATAATAGAATTAGGTTAGTTTTGTACTCATCCACTTAGTTAAGGCCTCGAATTTAATATTCTTTAAATATTGGTGGTGGTCTAAAAACACACAATACATACATAAATCCAGATAATATTTTTTGATGACTTTTGTACCTTGTATCCTATCCTCTAATACTAGAGAAGAATATAATGATGCATTATCAAGGAAAGAAAAAGGTAAAACATGTATTTTCAAGTCTTGCCTTAAAATTTGCTTGAATTGTTTGCTATTTATAAGATATCGAGATTGAGATAAAGTGTGTAAAATATTCCCATTTATTATTCACAATGTTTAAAAAAAATATTAGTAATTTTTATACTGTTATATACAAGTCCTTTTACTTTTGGTTTTTTTCTCATAAGCATATTTTGTTGTCCAAAAATAAATAATAGTTTTGATTCTGCGCAAACATGTATAGTTTTGTGCATCTACATCACACTTTGGCATCTTCTGTGGTCATTGCACACTTTTAAACTCCTACATATAAAAAATTGGACATTCTACACTGTTCCTTTTATAAGGATATATAAATACATATCAATGTGCAATAACTTTACCTCGACCACATGTTAAAACCTGGATCTCTTTGCACCGAGTCCAAAAAACAATGACTTTGATAATAGTTTTAACTTCCCTTTGCCATTTGGTTGTGGTGACAATTTTTTGGTGTTTGATAAAGGGAGTGCTCTGTTGGACAGCAATTATGTTTGGAGTTCGGCAGGTTAGAGTTCTTCGATCTATTTCGAGAACTTTATCGTTATTATCTAACACATCCAAACACATATTTGGGTTCATATCCATCTCAAATGTATTTATGATTATAATTTTTTATTTTAAATTAAAAGTATAAAATACATATTAGATGTATTAATATAAATAATTATAATAAATAATATTTGAATTAGGTCACTAGCCAATAAGTTGAGTTTATTTAAGCACAAGTTTAACATACAAACTCACAAATTTAATTTATTGAACTGTTAATGAATCGAGTTTGAATTAATTTACGAACTGATTTAACTTACTTCTAGCCATAATTTTATATTTAACTCAAAATTTACGTCGAAATATTTTAAAAATTATTATTTTCTTCAAAAATTTTGTCATCTGAATGATGTGATAACATAGGATTGTGTAGCATTGTTAATTGCTTTTAATATAGAATATATGTATTAAGATTGTAATTGAAAGTCTTAAATTGCTACTTAGGCAACTTTATTCACATGTATAGTTTCTGAAAATTGAAAATCATAATGCTAATAAGTAGTATATATCATTATTAGTCCGAGAAAGAATATACAATAGCTATTTCTAACCTGAATTTTTATTTTGCTAAAGCAATATACGATATTTACAAAACAAAAAATAGTAACAAAAATAGAGAGACTTTTACACATACATACACATTACTTCTGGCCTGCTCTGTGCTTTGAAACAAAGTCGTATGAAAAATTGCGGAGGAAGAGACTCAATGAAAAACAAACATGCTTCTAAATACTGAATTTGTTAATTAATCTCATGTGGGATTTAGTCTTTAAGAAGCTGTATTTAGCTGATGTAATCTATGTTTAATGCCATTTTTCTACTTCTACATATTAGGATTTAGTTTTGAATAAGTGCTTGAAAATTGAAACTCCTAAGAAGAAAGAAAAAAGACACTAGTAGAAGAGTACGATTAATCCAGTTCATAATATGAAATTATTCATTATTCTAAGTTACAAAGTTCATCGTAATTGTAATTTAACCTTAAAAAATAGAAAATTGTGGATTTTGAGAGAGGGAGTGAAAGGAACGGAAGAAAACGAGAAAGAAAGAACTATTGGTAGAGGTCTTTCATGATGTTGTCCATATAAATGGTGAAAGAACTAAAAATCCAGTTTTGCACTCTAGGACTAAGCATATTGAAGTGAAATTTCACTCAATAAGAGAACATGTCCAAAAGGGGGGATATTTGCATTCAATTTGTTAAATCAGAGGAGCAATTAGTAGATATTTTTACAAAACCATTAGCTGAGGATAGATTCTGCATGCTTAGGACTTGTCTAGGAATTTTAAGCTATGATTCATTGTTTGAAAATTACTGATGTGTTTGTTGAAGTCTTTGTCTCATAGGTTCGGATGAGACAATTCTGGACAGAAGAAGAACCATCACTTTGAATTTTATCTTCTGGGCTCTGAACTTTCTTGGAATAGGGTTCTGAACTTTCTTTTTCTAAGAACACTCTCAACTTGCTGCAATTGCAAACCTATTCATGTATTGTGCATGTCTTTTAACATTTCTCATTATCATCATTTCAATTTTTGAAAAACTGCAACTTCTGTTTTAATTGTGCTAATGTCTTATTTGAGAATTCTATTTTGCAGGTCAAAGAGACATTTGTTGAATAAGAAATGTTCTGTTTTGTTTTATTTTTCCAACCTTGATAAAAAAAATGCATATATGAGGCTTGATAAGACATAAGACTTACTGAGATTATTGGATATTAGTTTTGATTAGTCTTGTGTTTGTTAATTGACTTGTGTTTATAAATTGAAATCTGTTTGACTTGTTTGTGAACTAAACTTGGATGACTTTAAGTCATTTGAACTTTCTATTGTGCTGGTGAATTGTTTGTTACATGCTACCATAGTTTGCAATATGTGCTTTTATGGTTTATTAGACTTTTGTGCAACCATAGAATTCTAGATAAGCATGTATATACTTTAGATTGTTGTGTTGGCATTATTGTCTGTATCCTCAGGTTAAGCGACATTTATATCTAAAAGGGGGTAGTTCAGTTAAACAGCAAAAGGGACCCACTCGTTCAGAGAGAGTGGTATTGGATGATGATGATGATGACTTTATCCCTGAGGAATCTTCTCCTCCTTCTATTGAGGGTACTTCCATCTCTACTGGCTAGAAGTCTGCCCTGCTGAATGTTGTCAGGGATGTTGTTCAGGAGTTTGTCTCTCAATCAAATCACTTGATTACTATGAGCAAAGAGCAAAGGAAGCTAGCAAGCTAGCGCGAAAATTTCCTCCGTAAGTCAAGAGATAGAGTGGCTGTGCTCATGAATTTCATTGATAACCTTCAAAAAGATGAAGACCCTGCCACTGATGCTGATGAAAAAGTTGATTCGGAGGAAAATGGTTCGGATGCCTAAGAATTGTTTCATGAAGCTGCTGCTGTCTGCTCAATTTGTCTGATGAATTCTGTTTTTTGCTACTGTTGAACTGTTTTGTTCTCTTGGATGATTGTAATAACTTTGGATAACATTGCACCTTTGTTAATTCATTAGGACTGTGCACTAACTCTCTTCTGCAGGTTATAAGGTGTTGTTTTTACTGATCTCGCATATTATCCACCCTTGATGACAAAAGGGGGAGTAATAGCTACCATGTGTCCTAGGTTTCACATGTTGAATCTTTGTGCTGCTGATATTAGCTAATAGCTACCATGTGTCCTAGGTTTCACATGTTGAATCTTTGGGCTGCTGATATTAGCTTGATGTTGGGCTGATTATGTGGTGTTGCTTGTTTGATATCCCTTAGACAAAATAAATGTATATAGCTCTTTATTGTGCTCTCTTTAAGTACAATGTAAAATATGAACAAAGAGGAAAGCATAGATCCAGGGGGAGCTAATCTTGAAAAGCAAAGGAGGAGCAACATAAAAGCAAATGACAAAAATCAAAGGGAGTTTCTAAACCTTACTCAAATTCATTTCCTTTTGATTATTGCTTAAATCATGTTTGTCATCAAGGGGGAGATTGTTGAGTTAAGAAATTAACTAAATTAATTAGTGATGACAAATATTATTTTTGGACAAAATAAATAATTTACGTTTGAGTAATTATAAATTGAATATTACTAAATTATTTATTGTTGCAGGCCAAATTTCAATTAAAGAGCCCAAATGGAATATAAAGCAAACAACAAAGATGGTGGGCTGAAAGCAAAATTAAGAGCCCAAGGAAAAGCAAAGAAAGAAGCCAAAGGAACCAACGGGGCCAAGCTAATCAGACCCGATCCAAGCCCGTTCCATCAATTCAAAGTTGATCCAAGCTTCTCATACAAGATTGAAGCCTTCATTCCCTCTCACTAGCTTTTACCAAAGCAACGTTCTTTTCTCTCTGACCATGTCAAATCACAGAAGCAAGAGAAAGTGCTTAGCTCCTAAGCTATTCAAAGAATAGGAAAGAAAGAGAAGGTTAGGCAAGAAAGGCAGATATCAAATCACCCAGTTCAAACCAAATCAAGCTTAGGTTAAAGGTAACCCATTTCATCTTGCATGCATCAGATCTTCTTCTCTTCTTCCCAACTCTCTGCTCTATCCAAAAATGGCATTCAAGGGAAAGTTGTTCTCTGCCCTATTCTGCTTTACATCAACGGTCACAAGTGATACTTGGGGACCAAGTAGTTTCTCAATGGCTAAGATCAAGTTGACCATGAGAAGATTTCTATGGTTACTGCTTTGTGGCTTTCGATCAAGATGAAGAAGTCAGAAGCAAAGTTTTTACTCTAAGGTTTAATGAGAAAAAGTGATTCTGTGGGTTGGTGAAGCTCAAGGCTCAAGCTGTTGACCTTGTAAGAAGAACCCAGCAACATGCAAGGAGATAAAAAGAGGTTTGCTGTTCATTCAAAAACCAAGGAGAGAAAACCAGAGTGTGAGAACAGTGTCCTGAAAAGGAGTTCCTCTACTTGGATAATGCTTACTTTCAAAGAAGCATTCGGCCAATACTGAAGAACTGTATCTAAGGTTTGCGAATCTGGTTTTGCACATAGCAAAGAGGCTGCTGATGAAGTCAATCTCCTTCATGTTTTACTGATTGTAATGTACTTTTCAATGTTTATCATTCTGTAATTTCTAGTGAGAAAAGGCATTGTGAGAAAACTCAAGTAAAAGCCATGAGTGGAAAAAGGCTGAGTGAAACACTTGAGAGAAAAGCCTAGAGTTATTTTCAGATTTCTTTAGGTATATTTATGTCTTGTATCTTGTACCTGTGAGGTACCCCTTTCTTAGTTGGGTTAGCACTAAGAGTGAATAGTTAGGTATTAGCATAGCCAATGTCAAGTTAGGTTAGAACTTGAGTGTGAAGGGATTGTGTCAATCCTGTGAAATTGGTGTATGTAATACTGTTAATTATAGTGAAATTCTTCCATAGTTGTGGAGGAGACTGGATGTAGGTTGCATAGCACAAGGCAACCGAACCAGGATACATGCTGGTGTTAGCTTTTTCTTCTCTGTCATGTTCTGTTTTCTGATATTCATGAGACAAAAATAAATTGTCTCATAAATTTCCGCTGCTGAGTTGAAACAGAATCATAATTGTAATTTTGTCTTAAAAGGGTCATAACAGCAACTAAAAAGAAGGCATAGATTCAACCCCCTTTTCTAAGCCTACCACAACCTTCAATTGGTATCAGGAGCTAAGGTCTCAAGAATCAAGCTTAACTGCTTGGAGCAAAGATCCAATGGCGAACAACTTGGGCACAACCACAGTTGCCTACACCCTCACTGAAGGCCAGTCAAACAACCAGCCACCTTTCTTCAATGGGAAGAATTACTCCTACTGGAAAGAAAGGATAAGGATCTTCATCCAATCCATTGACTACAACATATGGAAGATTGTTGTGAGCGGTCCTAAGATCCCAACAAAAACAAGTGTTGATGGAGTGGTGACTCCAAAGGAAGAAGATGAATGGAATGAAGATGATAAGAAGAAGATAGAACTGAATGCTAAAGCAATCAACCTTCTTCACTATGCTATCAGTTTTGAAGAGTACCGGAAGGTGTCTAGATGCAAGACAGCCAAAGAAATCTGGGAAAAACTCCAGGTCACACACGAAGGCACTAAACAAGTCAAAGAAACGAGGATTGATATGTTGCGAAAAGAGTACGTGATGTTTAGCATGAAGGATGGAGAAAGCATTGATGAAGCATTTGAGAGATCCTCAATCATAATCAACAACCTTGATGCTATGGGTACAAACTATGCAGAACAAATCTTGTTGAGAAAACTCCTTAGAAGCCTCACAAAAGAATGGGAAAACACTGCCACTGTCCTAACCGAAAGCAACAACATAAGTCCATAACCTATGATGAGTTGAGGGGAAAACTCCTTGCCTATGAAGCCACACACACAAACACAGACTCAAAGAAAAAGGGAATAGCCCTCAAGTCACAAATAGAACCAAAAGAGAGTGAGTCTAGTGATGGTATTTCAGATGATGAGCTTTTGTTTTTTGCTAGGAAATTTAGAAGGATGATGAAGGACAAGGGCAAATATAAGGGTTCAAGCTCAAAGGAGCACAAGATCGACTTGAGCAAGGTAACGTGCCATCATTGCAAGGAGGCTGGACACTTCAAGCTAAACTGTCCAAAGCTCAAAAAGGAGGACAAAGGAAAGAAGAAAAGGAAGAGAATGCTCATGGCAGCTTGGGAGGATCTCGAGAACGACTCTAATGAAGAAGAAGAGTCTGAAGGTGAAGACAAAGACTGTTTCATGGCTGGAAACAAAAATTTTGATGAGTTAAATTACTTTGATTTGTCTATGGATGATCTACATGCTATTATTGATGATCTCACTTTAAACACCTCAAAACTGCTTGACAAATACAATGAATGCAGATTTGAAAGAGATGTGTTAAGAGCTGAAAATGATTTTTTAAAAGAAAAAATGAAGGAAACTGAATGTGCTTTGGACATCATTGAAGAAAACAGATTTCTAAAATCTGAACTTGAAAAATTAAAAGGAAAGCACATTGTGGATCCTTCTCATGAGTTAATTACTGAAAATAAAAGATTAAATGATATGATTAAAAGGCTGAATGGTGACTTAGCAAAATTTGCTCAAAGTTCTAGTAACTTGGACAAATTACTTGCAAGTCAAAGACCATTGTTTGAAAAATCTGGTTTAGGCTACATAGCCAAGGAAGATGCAGTTTCCAACACTTCCTCTACAAAATTTGTGGCTTCTTCATCAAATACCAAATTCTTACCAAACAAATCAGGTATTGGATATGTTTCAACTTGTGAAGAAAAATCTGATGAAGAATACACAAGTGAAGCTGAGCCTTCACCAAGAACTGGTCTGAGTTTAAACCGGCCAGGTTTGGGTTACATTTCGAAAAATGAGGCTGCTTTCAAGAAACCATTTTTTTACATCAAAACCTCATTTTCGAAAAGTAAAATTGTTCAAAAAAAATTCTGGTGAAAATATTTTTGCAAAGAGGAATAACTTTAATAAAAATCAGTTTGTCAAAAGAAATGCATCTCCTCCAAAAACCAGAAAATTTCAACACTTTAATCATTTCAAGCAATATAACTCACCGCAGTTTCAGCAACACACACCAGAAAATCATTGTGTTAATTGCAAGAAATTTGGTCACTCATATGCACAATGCTTCATTGAAAAGAGAGTTGTAGGAAACAAAGTCTACAATGTTGTTTATGATTTCAATGCACTTGGGCAACCAAGATGGATTAACTTCAAAGGATCTAAATTAATTTGGATACCTAAGGCTACTTGAAACTCATCATGCAGATTTGCCTAGCATCCAAGAACAAAAAGGACATGTGGTACATGGATAGTGGATGTTCAAGGCACATGACTGGAAGGTCAACCTACTTCATCAAACTAAATAAGTATGATAGAGGTTTTGTGACCTTTGGGGATGATGGTAAAGGTAAAATCATTGCTGTTGGAAAAGTAGGTAATGAGCAATCTACTTTCATTGATGATGTACTTTTGGTATGTGGATTAAAGCACAATCTTTTGAGTATAAGTCAACTGTGTGATTTAGGATATTTAGTTGTTTTCAAAAGGCTTGAATGCTGTGTTGTTAATGAAAAGACAAATGAAGTGATGTTTGTTGCCAAGCATTTCAATAATATGTATGGACTTACTCTTGATGAACTAAAGGATCAAAATGTAGCTTGTCTTCACTCTAAAGAATCTGAAAAGTGGTTATGGCACAAGAGATTGGGCCATGCAAGTATGTTTCAAATAAACAAACTTGTAAAGAAAAAATTAGTAAGAGGTCTTCCTTTGATAAAGTTTGACAAAGACATTACTTGTGATGCTTGCCAAATGGGAAAACAAACAAAAAGTTCTTTTAAACCAAAGGAAGACATCTCTACTAAAAGACCACTTGAGTTGCTACACATCGATTTATTTGGTCCAACAAGAACTCAAAGCCTAGGTGGTAAACATTATGGTTTAATAATTGTGGATGACTATACTAGGTTTGGTTGGGTTTTATTTCTTGCACACAAAAATGAAGCCTTTTTGGCCTTTGAACCTTTTTGCAAGAAAATTCAAAATGAAAAGGATTTGAAAATCTCTTCTATAAGAAGCGATCATGGAACTGAATTTGAAAATAATTTATTTGAATCCTTTTGTGAGGAATTTGGAATATCTCACAAATTCTCTTGCCCAAGAACACCACAACAAAATGGTGTTGTGGAAAGAAGAAATAGAAGCATACAAGAGATGACAAGAGCTATGCTTTGTGAGAGTAATGTTCCAAAATTCCTTTGGGCTGAAGCGGTTAACACGGCTTGCCACATTTTGAATAGAACAATCATAAGAAAAATTTTGAAGAAAATCCCTTATGAACTTTGGAAAGGCTACCCACCAAACTTAGATTACTTACACATCTTTGGATGCAAATGTTTTGTTTTAAATAACAAAGAATATTTGGGTAAATTTGATCCAAAGGCTTATGAGTGTTTGTTTGTAGGATATTCCACAACTAGTAAAGCATATAGGGTTTATCATCAAGATGCTAGGATTATTGAGGAGTCCATACATGTTACATTTTGTGATATTAACTTGGTACAAAGCATTTTGGAAGATTGTGATGCAGGAAATCAATCTCAAAAGGAGGATGAATCTGCTCAAAATCATGGAAAAGAAAATTCTGGACAAGCTGAACCAGAAACTGCAAATGTTGAAAATTCAAGAGACAATTCTATTTTGTCTCATGAATCTGAAGGAAATTCTGCAACCAGTAGCGCCCAAAATCCCTTGGTGACTAAATCTGCCTCCAAGTCCACCAGACCTCGTGAGTGGAGATTCTTGAAGAATTATCCTGAGAAATTTGTCATTAGGGACGTCTCTCATGGAGTGCGAACAAGGTCTTCCACTAGAAAGGCAAATGAAGGAACAAACATTGCCCTTCTTTCACAAATAGAGCCTCAAAACTTCAAGGAAGCACTTAGTGACCCTTCTTGGGTTAAAGCTATGGAGGATGAGCTTCTTGAGTTTGAAAAGAACCAAGTATGGACCTTGGTTCCAAGGCCAAGTGGAAAGAAAGTGACCGACACCAACTGAATTTTTCAGAACAAGTTGGGAGAAGATGGTAGCATTGCAAGAAACAAGGCAAGGCTAGTGGCACAAGGATATGACCAAGAAGAAGGAATAGACTTTGATGAATCTTTTGTCCCTGTTGCCCAAATGGAAGCCATAAGACTTCTCTTAGCTTATGCTGCATTTTATGGTTTTAAACTATATCAAATGGATGTGAAATGTGCATTTTTGAATGGTGTGATAGATAGAGAGGTGTATGTGGAGCAGCCTCTTGGTTTTGAAAATAAAGAGCTTTCTAATCATGTTTTCAAATTGTCTAAAGCTCTCTATGGTTTAAGACAAGCTCCTAGAGCTTGGTATGAGAGACTTAGCTCTTTTCTTTTGAAAAATGGTTTTCAAAGAGGCACCACTGACCCAACTCTATTTATCAAGAACTCTAATGATTCCTTTATTCTAGTCCAAATATATGTTGATGACATTATTTTTGGATCAGCAAATGAATCCCTTTGTTCTGAATTTGGAAAGCTCATGACAAGTGAATTTGACATGAGTATGATGGGTGAACTCAATTTTTTCCTTGGGCTACAAATTAAACAAACTGAAAATGGTATTTTCATTCATCAAGAGAAGTATGCCAAGGAATTAATTAAGAAATTTGGTATGGAAAATGCCAAACCCATGGGAACTCCCATGCATCCTTGTTCTCTGAGAAAGACGTTGATGAGACTAGGTATAGAGGAATGATTGGTTCGCTTATGTACTTAACTTCCTCTAGGCCCGATATTGTGCAAAGTGTTGGACTGTGTTCTAGGTTCCAATCCAAACCTAAAGAGTCACATCTTTCTGCAGTTAAAAGAATTATTAGATATGTTCATGGCACATCCAATTTCGGTCTTTGGTATCCTAAGATTGATGATTTTTCTGCAGTTGGTTATTGTGATGTAGATTTTGCTGGTGATAGAGTTGATAGAAGGAGCACTTCTGGTTTATGTTGCTTCCTTGGAAAGTCCTTAAATGTATGGTTAAGTAAGAAGCAACCAACAGTGGCCCTATCCACTGCAGAGGCTGAGTATATAGTTGCTTCTTCTTGTTGTTCTCAGCTTTTATGGTTAAAAACACAGTTTGCTGATTACAAATTAAATGCTGAAAATATTCCATTGATGTGTGATAATATGAGTGCCATTAATATTTCTAAATATCCAGTTTTGCACTCTAGGACTAAGCATATTGAAGTGAAATTTCACTCAATAAGAGAACATGTCCAAAAGGGAGATATATTCATTCAATTTGTTAAATCAGAGGAGCAATTAGCAGATATTTTTACAAAACCATTAGCTGAGGATAGATTCTACATGCTTAGGACTTGTCTAGGAATTTTAAGTTATGATTCATTGTTTGAAAATTACTGATGTGTTTGTTGAAGTCTTTGTCTCATAGGTTCAGATGAGTCAATTCTGGACAGAAGAAGAACCATCACTTTGAATTTTATCTTCTGGGCTCAGAACTTTCTTGGAATAGGGTTCTGAACTTTCTTTTTCTAAAAACACTCTCAACTTGCTGCAATTGCAAACCTATTCATGTATTGTGCATGTCTTTTTACATTTATCATTATCATCATTTCAATTTTTGAAAAACTGCAACTTCTATTTTAATTGTGCTAATGTCTTGTTTGAGAATTCTATTTTGTAAGTCAAAGAGACATTTGTTGAATAAGAAATGTTCTGTTATGTTTTATTTTTCCCACCTTGATAAAAAAAAATGCATATATGAGGCTTGATAAGACATAAGACTTACTGAGATTATTGGATATTAGTTTTGATTAGTCCTATGTTTGTTAATTGACTTGTGTTTATAAATTGAAATCTGTTTGACTTGTTTGTGAACTAAACTTGGATGACTTTAAGTCATTTGAACTTTCTGTTGTGCTGGTGAATTGTTTGTTACATGCTACCATAGTTTGCAATATGTGCTTGTATGGTTTATTAGACTTTTGTGCAACCATAGAATTCTAGATAAGCATGTATATACTTTAGATTGTTGTGTTGGCATTATTGTCTGTATCCTCAGGTTAAGTGACATTTATATCTAAAAAGGGGTAGTTCAGTTAAACAGCAAAAGGGACCCACTCGTTCAGAGAGAGTGGTATTGGATGATGATGATGATGACTTTATCCCTGAGGAATCTCCTCCTCCTTCCACTGAGGGTACTTCCATCTCTACTGGCCAGAAATCTGCCCTGCTGAATGTTGTCAGAGATGTTGTTCAGGAGTTTGTCTCTCAATCAAATCACTTGATTTCTATGAGCAAAGAGCAAAGGAAGCTAGCAAGCTAGCGCGAAAATTTCCTCCGTAAGTCAAGAGATAGAGTGGCTGTGCTCATGAATTTCATTGATAACCTTCAAAAAGATGAAGACCCTGCCACTGATGCTGATGAAAAAGTTGATTCGGAGGAAAATGGTTTGGATGCCTAAGAATTGTTTCATGAAGCTGCTGCTGTCTGCTCAATTTGTCTGATGAATTCTGTTTTTTTGCTATTGTTGAACTGTTTTGTTCTCTTGGATGACTGTAATAACTTTGGATAACATTGCACCTTTGTTAATTCATTAGGACTGTGCACTAACTCTCTTCTGCAGGTTATAAGGTGTTTTTTTTGCTGATCTCGCATATTATCCACCCTTGATGGCAAAAGGGGGAGTAATAGCTACCATGTGTCCTAGGTTTCACATGTTGAATCTTTGTGCTGCTGATATTAGCTAATAGCTACCATGTGTCCTAGGTTTCACATGTTGAATCTTTGTGCTGCTGATATTAGCTTGATGTTGGGCTGATTATATGGTGTTGCTTGTTTGATATCCCTTAGACAAAATAAATGTATGTAGCTCTTTATTGTGCTCTCTTTAAGTACAATGTAAAACAGGAACAAAGATGAAAGCATAAATCCAGGGGGAGCTAATCTTGAAAAGCAAAGGAGGAGCAACATAAAAGCAAATGACAAAAATCAAAGGGAGTTTCTAAACCTTACTCAAATTCATTTCCTTTTGATTATTGCTTAAATCATGTTTGTCATCAAGGGGGAGATTGTTGAGTTAAGAAATTAACTAAATTAATTAGTGATGACAAACATTATTTTTGGACAAAATAAATAATTTACGTTTGAGTAATTATAAATTGAATATTACTAAATTATTTATTGTTGCAGGCCAAAATTCAATTAAAGAGCCCAAATGGAATATAAAGCAAACATCAAAGATGGTGGGCTGAAAGCAAAATTAAGAGCCCAAGAAAAAGCAAAGAAAGAAGCCAAAGGAACCAACGGAGCCAAGCTAATCAAACCCGATCCAAGCTCGTTCCATAAATTCAAAGTTAATCCAAGCTTCTCATACAAGATTGAAGCCTTCATTCCCTCTCACTAGCTTTTACCAAAGCAACGTTCTTTTCTCTCTGACCATGTCAAATCACAGAAGCAAGAGAAAGTGCTTAGCTCCTAAGCTATTCAAAGAAGAGGAAAGAAAGAGAAGGTTAGGCAAGAAAGGCAGATATCAAATCACCCAGTTCAAACCAAATCAAGCTTAGGTTAAAGGTAACCCATTTCATCTTGCATGCATCAGATCTTCTTCTCTTCTTCCCAACTCTCTGCTCTATTCGAAAATGGCATTCAAGGGAAAGTTGTTCTCTGCCCTATTCTGCTTTACATCGACGGTCACAAGTGATACTTGGGGACCAAGTAGTTTCTCAATGGCTAAGATCAAGTTGACCATGAGAAGATTTCTATGGTTACTGCTTTGTGGCTTTCGGTCAAGATGAAGAAGTCAGAAGCAAAGTTTCTACTCTAAGGTTTAATGAGAAAAAGTGATTCTGTGGGTTGGTGAAGCTCAAGGCTCAAGGTGTTGACCTTGGAAGAAGAACCCAGCAACATGCAAGGAGATAAAAAGAGGTTTGCTGTTCATTCAGAAACCAAGGAGAGAAAACCAGAGTGTGAGAACAGTGTCCTGAAAAGGAGTTCCTCTACTTGGATAATGCTTACTTTTAAAGAAGCATTCGGCCAATACTGAAGAACTGTATCTGAGGTTTGCAAATCTGATTTTGCACATAGCAAAGAGGCTGCTGATGAAGTCAATCTCCTTCATGTTTTACTGATTGTAATGTACTTTTCAATGTTTATCATTCTGTAATTTCTAGTGAGAAAAGGCATTGTGAGAAAACTCAAGTAAATGCCATGAGTGGAAAAAGGCTGAGTGAAACACTTGAGAGAAAAGTCTAGAGTTATTTTTAGATTTCTTTAGGTATTTTTATGTCTTGTATCTTGTACCTATGAGGTACCCCTTTCTTAGTTGGGTTAGCACTAAGAGTGAATAGTTAGGTATTAGCATAGCCAATGTCAAGTTAGGTTAGAACTTGAGTGTGAAAGGATTGTGTCAATCCTGTGAAATTGGTGTATGTAATACTGTTAACTATAGTGAAATTCTTCCATAGTTGTGGAGGAGACTGGATGTAGGTTGCATAGAACAAGGCAACCGAACCAGGATACATGCTGGTGTTAGCTTTTTCTTCTCTGCCATGTTCTGTTTTCTGATATTCATGAGACAAAAATAAATTGTCTCATAAATTTCCGCTGCTGAGTTCAAACAGAATGAGAATTGTAATTTTGTCTAAAAAGGGTCATAACAGCAACTAAAAAGAAGGCATAGATTCAACCCCCTTCTCTAAGCCTACCACAACCTTCACAGATGCTTACACATTTTTTGATTTATGATTTTATCCATTGAGATATAAATTAAACTATTTTAACAGTTCAGATAGACGTATTAAAAGTTAACGTGGATATCAAACAGTAAAGTTTACTGAGTGCAAGCAACCGATTGAAAAATTTTTCTAAATTATTTAAAATCCTAGTGTACCCAGCATAAAATCCACGTCCAAAAATGGCGTAAATTGTTAAAATAAACATATGAATATATATAAAAAAATATGCATGTACCTATAAATACTTTTATATATTTAAGGCACAAATTATTCATATGTATTTGTGTATAATAATAATAATTAAAGTCTAGGAAATAAGCTACAATATAATATAAGCCAACTCTCTCTTGTTATTATTGTAATATCTCTAAAATCGAAATATTAACTAATCCAGCAAACGAAAAAGAAAACAATAAACATAAACAAAATATAATGCCTAGGTCACTAGAAAGTTTATATACTCACGAAAAAATCAAAGACCAAAAAAATAAAGAAGGAAATATAAATGATCATTTGTACTCATGAAAGATAAAAACGCTGACATATGTACTCACACTAAATCGAAACTAAATTTGTATCCATGTAAGATGCCCTCCGTGTGACAAAAGTACTCTGTCTTTGGAGGGTTAGAGTGCCACCTAGAGTACTTTTGTCACACAGAGAACATCTTGCATGAGTACAAGTTTAGTTTCAATCTAATGTGAATACATATGTTAGTATTTTCATCTTTTATGGATATAAATGGTCATTTATTCATTTAATTTCATGGAAAATCATCAAGATCACGTTAGTGATTATCATTCAACTTTTTAAGATTTTCAAAGGCTTTAATTTTGATTCTATACTCAATGACATTAGATCCTTCAACATGAGTGAGACTGCAATCTTCATTCAATTACCATCATCGACCTAATAAAATATTATCATTTAGACATTAGGCTTAACTACCTAAATATAAAAAAAAGAGTGAGGGAAAAATTAGAATGTATAATATTATCCTGAGTCCCGCTAGGTGTAAGAACCAGATTTTTCACGAATAAAATTATTTAAAGGCCCAAATTAAATTCCGGAAATTTAGGATGAGAATTTGGGGATTTAAATATGATTTTTGGACTCAGTAGATTTTTCTGAGTTAGAAAATGTGTTTTCTGTGAAAGCCACGAACCGACAGTCAAATCAGTTGAACCGGTTCAAGTCTGCTCGGTGCTGCGCGAGAAGCAGTGAAAACAGCCGAAAACCTTAGAAAAGTATTAGAGATGAAAAATCGGGCGTTAATTTTAAAGGTTTGGCCCAAAGTTGGGCCAAACGGACTAAAAATGCTAACGGTTGGATCGGGTCCAAGTTGGGCCCAAGCTAACATATAAAAGGGTTCATTAAGTGAACCCATCATCCACAACACACTCACTAGCACACACCACCAGCTGAGAAGAGAAGGAGAAGGGAGACTCCATTAACACTATTCAGATAGAGCTTCTCAAGCTCATATCTTGAGCTACAAAGCTCCGATCGCCGCACCGTTTGTGGCTACACGTTCCTTGTGAAGAGCTCTACAAAACCCATCCAAGAAACTCTTGAGATAATCACGAAATATTCCTAGTTTCTCTCTTCAAAGTTTCGAGTTTTTAGGGTTTTGGCTAAGTGAGGTTTTGTGATTTTTGGGTGTTTAGGTACACTCTAACCTTTGATTGATGTTGGTTTTGGCTTTCAAAACTGTTGGGCAAGGTAAGAGGTATTGAAACTCTTGTAAAATTTCAATTATAATGAGCCCTAGGTTGATTTATGATGGTTTATGTACATATAGCTTGTTTATGGTGATGTTTGGAGCTTGTTGACGCTTGTTGGAGATTCTTGGTGGTATAGATTGTGCTTGAAAGCTTGTCTTGGGCTCAATTTGAGGTTTTGGTGCATATTGGGAATCGGCCAAGGTATGGTTTCGGTTTCCTCTATGTAGTATATAATATTCATGGACACTTAGGCTAGTGACCCATAGGATAGGTTTGAATTAAAAATGGTTGATGAGTATTGAATGTGGTTGTATGTTGATTTATGATGGATTGATGGTTGTTGAGTTTGATTATGATGATTAATAATGATATGATAAGGATGAATGAATTGTGAGGTTGAGAAGTAGATTGTATTAGTATATATGATGATAATGTTGATGATTTGGTAAGGTAGTTGGAAAGTATTAATGGGAATTGATTATAATGTGATTTATTGATGTGGAAGTTGAGGATGATGAATGGTAAAGGAAATTGTGTTGTGCTTGGTATTATATGATATAAAGGGTTAATATTGATGAGAAATGAAGTTTGGAATGGTTTTGGTTGCGTTTTATGAGAAAATGAGGTAATGGTGAAATTAGGTAAACGTTGGTTTTTGGTGAACTTTGTCTGATCATAACTTTTGTCTCTATTTTCAAAATTGAGTGAAATTTGTTTAGAATTAAAGATCTTTGAAAATCCTTTAAATTGATACAAAGTTTGTGAAATTTGAAATTTTGTAGAAGAAGTTATGATCATTCAAAGTTGGTGTTAAAAATCTGAAATTATGCAAGGTTGCAGAATTTCATGATTTCTGATATATGCGGACGCACACCCTTGTGCGGGTGCACACCCTATGGAAATTTTGACCTGTGCGGACGCACACACCTGTGCGCACGCACAGGTAGGGAAGTGCGTTCTGTTTGCCGCGCTAGCACAGCTTTTACGCGCACATATCTAATGGAAAATTTCTACCTATGCGGATGCACAGGCTTGTGCGGACACACACGTTGGGAAGGCCAATCTGTTGGGGGCGCTGGCACAGGTTGTGCGAGTGAGCAGATTCTGAAAGTTTTGCCACCTGTGCGTACGCACACCCCTGTGCGGCCGCATACGTCCTGTTTCACAAATTTACTTATTTTCAACTATTCTACCTTTCTAACAAGGTTGTAAGCTTCTCTAACACCATTTTAGGACTCTTGGGACTAGTTTTAGACATTTAAATTATTGGAAAAGATTTTAGAGGTTTTAGATGATATTATTTGGAAAACTTAGAAAACGGAGGCCTAGGTTTCTGATGTGTTGAGAATGGTTCGAAGTTATGTGAATGATGAGTGATATATGAGATGAGGAATGATGAACTTTTGATATTTGAAAACTGAGTTACGAATGGGCAGTGATTGAGATGAGTGGAGGACTCTGAAGGAGATGCTGGATCCATCCATACTGAAAATGTTTTCTGAAAAACCACTGAATTACCGATTTGTACTAAGATTATGAGACGTATGCGCCCGGCAGGGACGGTGGTTAATCCCGCCTGTCGAGGTAGCGGCAGCGGCGTAAGGGCGGTGGTTCGTCCCGCTTGCGCTTAGATGTGAGGTCTGTGGCAAGAGTATCCCGCTCGCATCCCTTTGGATCAATAGGGCGTACAGGCGCCGGTACCTAGATAGTGATCCGGGCACTATATCTCGGGGGTTCCCATAAAATGATTTCGAAGGGCAACATCTCAATGGAGATGTGTCGAGTTGGCAGTTGAACCGACAATGTGATATCACAGCCAGTAGGGCAGGCATTCATCATATGCATTTTCTATCTGCTTGTATGCTTTGTTACTTGTAATGGCTTGCCTAATTGAATAACATGCTTACTTGCTGTCTGAATTATTTACCTTATATGCTTCTACTTGTGCTTTACTTGCATTGTATATTACCTGTGTTTTTCTACTGGGATTAAGGAGGTTCGAAAGGTGATGGCGATGGGATTGCATAGAGGATCGGTTGGTGAAGGTTGTGGACAGCAGTGTTTGGTTAGAGTAGAAATTTCCTAAGATAGATGACTTGGTTTATTTAAGTTAATGTTGGTATAAATTATGCTTATTTGTTTTAGAATGCTTTAAGCTTGAATCTTGTGATGGATATGGAGCTTAGGATTGCCTTTGGCGTCCCGGAGTCTTATATCCTACATCACTGGGCACTGTTACCATACTAAGAACCTCCGGTTATCATACCATATTTCTGTTGTGTTTTTCAAATGCAGGTCGCAACCTACTTCGGTGAATTGTTTTGGATGGTGACAGTAGCGGAGGATCTTGGATTCTTTTGGAGTCTTTTGTTTATTTTGTTTATACATCTCTCACTTTTGTATTTTGTCCTTGCCTAGAGGCTTGTATTATGAGAGAAAAACTTGTATAAGCTATTTTCAAACTGTCAGGTTTCTTTATGGTTTGTATATGGCTAGCCGGCTTAAACTCTGCGGGCCGTGGCTAGTTCCTTATGATATTACATTATTATACTATTATCCTGTTTATATTACATCTATATCTTGTGCCTTAAGTTAGTAGCTTCGTTAATACGTTTCACGCTTTTCAAATCCTGTTTTTGAGCTGTATCTTTCATCGGGCTTCTAGTTTATACTATACTTTCTATATATACATTGTGTAAGAGCTTAGAACTGTCGTAATCTCTGATTAACCTTTGCTTTACAACGTAAGGTAAGGGTTATGCTAATTAGGGTGTTACACTAGGGAGCCAATGGAATATTTGTACAATGTGTCCAATTGGCTATATGAGTTAAAAATGAACATCACCCATACTATCTAGAATAACCATCCAGTACTAGGGATAATAACATCTCATGTCATAAAACACTTATCCGAAAAGCTTAAGCTGATTTTGGGTTCACAAGGATCGAACTCTTGACCTTTCGGATCTAAAGCTCTGATACCATGTCATGATACCACTCATGCTAAAGCTTTAGCTAATGAGAAAAGGTAACACTAATGGTTATATCGCTATACTGAATCTGACATCTCTAAACCTTCATTGTACATATTGTACAAATATTTCATTGGCTCCATATACTTTCTCTATTATCCTTATGTTAAATTATCATCTTAAAAACAAGCTATCATCCAACTTTGTAATCCACACCCGCATCATTCCTATATATCAAATAAAAGGTATTAAGAGTACTGTATAATTACATAAATTTTATATCATTAACTGCTAATTAAAATATTTTACGAACCAACTTTGAGGATAAAAAGGCCTTCTCATTCTTCAAATTCAATTATGAAAAAAAATTAAATTTGGAGTGATCTCAATAA